>NW_028318222.1:1842500-2072500 GCF_062004578.1 Staurois parvus
TGCTGGACACCTGACCTGTTGGAAATCTCACTCCAAAACCATGGGAATTAACATGGAGTTGGTCGCCATGTTTGCAGCCGTAACAGCCTCTGCTCCTCTGGGAAGGCTTTCCACCATATTTTTGAAGTGTGTTTCTGTGGAAATTACTGGCCAGTCAGCCAATAGATCATTTGTAAGGTTGGGTATTGAAGTTAGGCAAGCGGCCTTGGCTTACGATCAGAACCCAGTTCATCCCATAAGTGTTCAGTATGGGTGAGGTTAGCGCTTTGTGCAAGAGACTCAGGGTCCTCATCACCAAATTCATCAAACCATGTCCTTATGAAGCTTAATTGCAACTAGATTTGAAAACTGTCGTAACAAAGGGTTAAAGGTGTAACGGCTGGGCTTTCTGCATCATATGTTAATAAGGACAGACTTGGGACAGGCTCATTCTATCATTGTTCGAAAAACATAACATAGGTAAAGATTTGTAAAAAATTGGTTATGCTGTGTGAATAGGAACATATAAACATATATAGTTAATTTTCTCATATTTGAATGCAAAAGTGGAAATACTTTAAGGCCCAATTCATGGGGCCATGTCATTTGTTTTTGAATGGACTGCTGTGCCACATGTCCTGCACAAAATCAGAGGTGCCTGCATGTTTTCAAAAATGCATCCACAGGAAAACCACATGGTCTTTTTTTTCCGTGATCGGCCTGTGGCCTGAGATGTGTGGGGGTAGCATTCAGAATGAATGGCAGCCCCGCGCGTCTTGCAAGAATAGCTTGATTCAACTGCAGGTGGTAGTGGGTGCGGGAACAGGTGCAATTCCTGCACCCGGAACTAACCTGCAACCTGCAGGTTAGTGTAAACCAGTGTTTCTCAACTCCAGTCCTCATGGACCCCCAACAGGTCATGTTTTCAGGATTTCCCTCAGATGAAACAGCTGTGGTAATTACTAAGGCAGTGAAACTGATCAAATCACCTGTGCAAAATAATGGAAATCCTGAAAATATGACCTGTTGGGGGTCCATGAGGACTGGAGTTGAGAAACACTGGTGTAAACCCACGGTCAATGTTTTTGTATGCTGTATTTATCAATTGTATTTATCAATGTGTAACCCAATCATTTGAAGGGGTGTTCACATACTTTTGGCCATATAAAGTATCAATAGATGTAATTTATAATCATAATGCGTAACTTAGCAGCTTAACAGTGGATCTAACAGAGGGTAAAGCATATCTAAACTGAAAAATCGCAGTTTACTTAGATGGTGTGACTGCATTGGTTTTCTTATTTTGCACTTTGTTTTCCTTTTTTTAAACCTGGCAATCCTGCCATTAACACACTTCCTGTCCTAGGGTGACAACTGTACTGAGCAACTTTGTCAATCTAAGACAGAGAGTGTGTTAGGACTACACAACACTATATTAGCACTCTATGACACCTGTATGTCTTCTCCCTGTATTTACATAATATGAGGAGGTGTTTTATAGTCCACAGAGCTATTAGGGAATAATACTAACTGGTAACGGTCCAGAGGAAGAAAGTTTGAAACATTTCTGGCTGGATGAACAGCTACTTTTTATTTTTTACTTGTCAGACACATACAAAAAAAGCATTTTCAATGGTATATCCAACAGACCAAAAAGGGAGCAAAAAATGAAAATTATTGTAAGTGTTGCATTTAATAGAGTAACAGCAGCTGTTTGAATGAATCGTGGTGATAAAGCTCTTATCAGTTAAAATGCTCTCAAGTAATGGGGATATCTCACGTCAGAATTTCCAGTGTCTTTGGTGTCATGCCCCCCCTGCCCGACCTTTTTACATGGCTTTGGGGAGAACCCTGCCAATGGGTTTGATCCTCCTAACAGAATTGTGTTGAAAACTCCTGCATAACAATTAAATCAGTGCTTTCTCTTACCGGGATCAGAATTCCAACTTCCTACATCTGTTGTGAAATCACACCAGCGGGATTAGAGTCTCTCTTTCTTAAAGATAGGTAGTGCTGCCCCCTTCCCCTGCATTGCTCATGTTCCTCTTGAATGTCAACTGGGAAAACCTACTTCATATTGAACTGCAAGCTTCTCAGCTGACAAATACCCTTTATAATGTTTGTGAGGTTCAGGCAAAAAGCTAAGAATGCAGCTGAAACACATATATGGGAGCTGTTTCGACTGCCAAAGCGTTTGCAATTATCCATTCACCCAGTCCTGAGATTACATAGTTTTGCTACACTGTACAGCTAGCCTAATGACCTGACTTTTCTCCTTTGCAGAAGAAGTTGACATCCAGTGCTGGATTTATGAGGAGGCAAAATGAGCAACTGCCCTGAGCCCCCTTACAGAAGGGCCCCCCTCTGTACAAAAATAAAATAATATTTAAAAATGGTATACAATTATACAAAATTATTACTATTATTATTATTATAATATATAATAATAAAAAAAACTTTCTTTTATTAAATATATCCTGGGAAGTAAGATTTTACCAGCCATCACCTGAAAAAAGTTTTTACCCTGGACTGAAATATTTTCTAAATTTTAAAAACGAATCTTGTCAACTCAAGTGAACCACACATCTTAAGGAAGGTGGCATATAAATGTGTGTGCACATGTGACCTCAGAATGACATGGTGTCATGCATTTCGAAAATGTGTGACTGTCATTAAGAATGGAAACCAACTTTGTGTATGAGCCCTCCCCCAACTTGAAGTGCCCTGGGTCCCCCAACCTCTAAATCTAGCCCTATTTACATCAATTTAAGCTCTGGTGTTTGCATTAGTTGCATTTAAATACATGTATTTATTAATAAATACAGATACAGAGCCTGAGGCTTTCAACAAATCTTTGCTTTAATCATGTTTTATATACATTAATACATTAATAATATTAATATAAAAGATTTCTAACTCCTCTCAACAACTTACTTCCTACTCTACATTTTTCTTGCTAGATTCAACTAGAAATGTCAAGAGGTGAGCAGAAGAGGTGAAATCAATTAAAAAGTTAGCAACATTTGTAAATTGTTTTGTAAAAATGTGTAAATAAAGGCATGGCGCTTTCCCTTTTAACTATGTTGCCCTAGGTTTTTGCTCCTGACTGCCATTATGGTGAATACAACTCTAATTTTAGGTTTGCCTCCCAAGCCAGGTGAGCAAACCTTTCCATCGATGTCCCTAAGTGACAAAGAAGCTGATGAGTGAGCCAACCAACTGCTATCTTCCCAAAATTAAATATCAAATTTGGGTCCTTCAGTACTGTAGAAGGCTTCAATGCTTTAAGCATAGTGTGCATATTTGTATTATATTCATCCTTTGTTCATTGTCCTTTTGGCATTGACTTGACTCATTATGCTGTGACCTTCTGCTCAATGTAAAGCTGAATACATGTATGAAAGGCCATTCTAGACATCTCTGAACATTAAGAACAATTTGACCCAGCATAGCCGGGTCACACCACACGCTGTCAGGAGTGGGAGATGGTGCTGTCGTCATTAATTGGCATGAAATGTATTTTTTGCTCTTACTAGAAATATGGTTTCAGTTGTGTTGCCTCAACTTAGTTCACCACCTCCACAAGCCCTTCACTGCCAATTAACTTACAACTGTATCATCTATTCCACTACAAACCTCAAACTAAAACCTGGTTTTAGGTTGTGACCCCCATTTAAAGCAGTGGTAAGCCACACTATATAGGGAAAAAAATCATATATTATATATTTGTTAAACAGGTTTATTAAATTATGTGAGTGATAGTTTTGTTCATTGCAACTCAACAAAGATGTGCTGAATCTGGCTTGTGTAATACAGATTTAACATAAATAGTTACATAGCTACATAGTTAGTCTGGTTGAAAAAAGACAAAAGTCCATTCAGTTCAACCATTAAAAAAAAAAAGTTATAATCCTATACCCCCAGTTGATCCATAATACATTTTGTATTAGATACTGTACTGTCCAGAGTAGAGGGTAGTGTTAACATATTTGTAACCAGATGGAGGTACAAACCAGTGTACATTGATCACATCCTGAAAAAAATAAATGCACCATTGATTCTGGGTGCAGGGCCAGGCTTCTACAGACTTTTCTTCCAGTTTCCTGTAGGCAGGTGCAGTCTACTTTCTCCACTGCAGGTGGGGCTCAACTGCTGCAGCATTGCAGAGGTAGAAGTCGTCAAGAGGACCATGGTTCCTTTATGGTTTCCTGGGTCACTAGGTAAGCTAACCGGTTGAATGTTGCCACCCCATGGGACTCTGGCAGCCATTTTGTGTCAGGCAGAGTCTATTTAAGACCCTGGCTCCCAGGCTTGTCACGCATTTTGCATGTGGGTAGTGTAGGGAAAGGTCACCCAACTGTCAGGGATAGTAATTAGTGGCATGGTGAGGTTCCAGATGAGTAGGGAAAGTGCAGGAACACACCATCCTTTGTAGAAATCTCCTGGACCATCCAGGCCGCATTCCGTCACTAGATACAGACGCTGTTGGTGCACCCAAGGCCTACTGGTATATTCTTCGCTGCAACGTTCTCTGATTGTGACCGGTCATGTTTTGCCTGTTTGAACATTAACTTCAATACAATTCTGTTACTGCAACTAGACTCTGTTTACTGCTGCTGAACCATGCTGCACCTCCCACATCCTTGTCTGTACAAAGTTATGGGCTTTCAGTTAGAGAGCTGGATAAAGTGTCAATGGACTATGAGTCTGGTGATCACAGCATTTGTGTTCTATTGAGAACTACAAATACATCTGCTGCAGTGACAGACGGGACATGTAGTTTATTCATTCAGAAATCTCTGCAACTCTCCACCCACACAGCCACACCAATTTAACATCTGACAGTGCCTGCAGGGGGTGCATGGTCCACTTGGCTCCAAGTTTCTTTGTTACACCCTAAATACGGGAGTAATGTAACATGGGTTTAAAGGTGGAGTTAACTCTTAAAGAGAGATTAACTAATTAATTACCAAAGTGTTTACTACACTAAACCTTTTATTCAAAGCTGAACTCCCTGGATTAGACAAAATGTATTCTTGTAGTACACCCCCACCCAAACACACACAAGGGTTAAATGCTCATTGGGTTTAGGTCTAGAGAAAGCTGAAGATGCTGCATTACGTTCGTTACTTCTGGGGAGGGGCTCTGAAGTCACCACGTTCTGTCGGCCAGCTAACGGCGAGTATTGTTAGTGTGAAGACCACACACAAAGGCATTTATCACAGGCGCATTTTGATTGTTTTTAATGTGAGTGCAATTGCTCATTTGATTATTAAAATGTTTAAAAGGATAAGACACTATTTCTCGTTTTCTTTTTGATACCATTATGTGGAGTTCTGGAGGGGATATATAGACAAATAGACCCCTGGAGGTGAGAGTGAGGAATCCTTCCATATCCATCTTATTAAGCAGCATTGTGGAGAAACACCAGGTGGATCATTAGCATACAACAACGTGCAACCAGCTGAGTGGGAGATCTGAAGCAGGAGTAGTTTTCATCTGTCCTGTTAGGACAAAAAGTGTTTTTTGCCTATTTATATATTAGGCAAAAATTGGAGGTGAGCGCAATATATATTAATATTCATCAGTGTTTTTCCCCATTTGGTGACACGAGTTTTTGGATTTATCAAGAGCACGGGAGCGCAGCACTAAATATTATTATTCATTAATAATATAATTTTTATTTTGTACGTTCGTTACTTCTGCTCCAGCCAGCTCCAGCGGTGCTCTCCTTCTGGTGCTCCAGGCTATGGATGGTCCGGTAGTTCCTTGGCATCATCACATACAATCCAGGGCTAATAACCCTGCATTGTAAGTGGATGAGGCTGGAGTGCAACTTGGATGGGAACATCTTAGAGAGAAGGCTTTTGGGTACCTGTTGCACTGCTTGAGGCACCCTGCTGGAGCAAGTAGTACGTTCAGCATTACTTCTTATTTGTTTGCCCCTAGATTGAATGAGTAGTTAACCCTTGCAGTGCAGATGGACCCCACTGCAAGGGTATATTTTGTCTCATTTCTGGAGTTAGACCTTAATTTTTGCATTTGTTATTTTGAACTGCTAGTACTGATCAAAAAGAGTAAAAAAATGCTTGTGGGTTTACCCAATAATTCTTTGTGGTTTGAGTAACCGGGGGCGTGACAGAAAACATATCCTTTGCCTAAATACTTTATACTAACTGGTGTCCCTCTTTGTCATCTGATAAAAATGGAAGGTATGGTTGATGAAGGAACACTTCAGACCCTGAACCTTGACCAAAGTTGGGCAGCCATTATTGATCCAAGCCAGTTACTTGGAAGATAGCAAAATCAAAGTTTGCAATCACGGATCAGAGCAGACTCTGCCACTCAGCCTTCCTATAGCATGAGAACATTTTAAAGGCTCCAGTTGAAAGAAAGTAAAACTAATTAGTGGTTACAGCTCACATTTCTGTGGTTTTTGATGGGGAAAAGAAAGGAGTCACAGAAAATTACTTTGGGCTTCAGCTAAAACAGTTTCTTCATTTCTTGGTAAACTAGTTGTTTCTAGTTGTTTTTAAAGCCAATTATGGCCCATTTCCTTTAAACGGTTTAGTCATGCAAATAAAATCTAATTTTTTTTTTTTTTGTGTCCAAAAAGGAGCAACTGAGCTTTTGCATGAATAGATCACAGCAGAGGTGCCCGTGGTGAAGAAAGAGAGTAGAGACTGTGGGGGCCGATCACAAAACTTCCTTTATGTCAGAAGGCTTGAAGTAAAACTGTTAATGAAAAAAGAATGGATGTTACTATTGCTGACTGCAAAAGCTAATTTCCTGGATGTCATGACAAATCGGACTTTAACGTCCCTGATCTTTCACTTTTTTTCCCAAGTCAGTGACTGAGAAAGTACCAATTTCACCTTGACAGCCAAGAAAATCGCATTTTCAGAAAGAGAGGTCAGCAGTGGAAGCCTCCATGTTTCTATTACGGCAGATTTCCAGGCAGATGTCCAAATACACAGTTGGTAATCCTGCCAAATGCTTTGCTAGTTTGTACAGTCACTTTAAAGATTCACCTCTACCAGGCAGTAGTGCCAGCATGGTGACACCATTTTTTATTTCAGATTTAAAGTGGGTGTAAGTCTTTGCATATACCCAAGTGAAGTGACTGGCCTCAGGTGATACACAGAGATGAAACAAATGCCCCTACATAAGTTGTACTTATTTATCTCCAGCCCTCTCTTCTCTACATCTATTCAATGTCCAGAAATTATGCAGTGTTTTTGAGCTACAGAAAGCAGAAAGTGGGGAACTGTTAGACTCTGCAGAGCTCAGTGAGAGATGATTGGAGTGAAGGGACCCCCCCCCCCTTTACAAAGCACACAGGAACAGAGCTGAGGCTGTCAATCACAGGCTGTGGGTTGGAGCTTCCTCCCCTGTCACCTTTTTACCTCTTGATGTCAGGAAATCGTGTCAGAAGTGACTCATGCAGACAGTGGAGGCACAAGGTAGCAGACAAAAATTACACTTAGTGCTCTGGATTGAGAAAAAAACACACTATAGTGGGATATGCTTTGTTCATGTTTCATGTCTGAGGTTTACAATCACTTTAAGGAATGCAGTGATTTCCCTTCCCTGCCCACAGGTTGCCAAGTGGACAAAAAGGCCCCATGCACGCCCTGATGCATGGTACTCTGGCATTTGGCTGCGGAAAGAGGTGTCCCATCCAGTCAAACTCTATGAGATGCTGACAGCTGCTGGGGCTGGACAGGGCACTTAGCACTACTTACATTCAGAGCAGTATGAGCCCAAAGATGAATGCCCAGAAATCAAGAAGTCTGCATTCTGGGCATTTTTTCTCTGGGTGCATACTGTCCTAAATGTTTGTAACGCTAGGTGCACCACCCAGCTGCAGCAACTGTCAGAATCTTATAGCGTTTGACAGGCTGCTGGCAGCGGACCTGAACGGTGCACCTGCACATTCCCACTGCAGCTAAACAACAGAGTCCCACGCACCAGGGCTAAATGCCCAATGTGCATGGCAACTGCCATTTTTTTACAACAAGGAACTAAAATTTTTCAGGAGGTCAAAGACGTTAGTACCATTAAAATATTTATTTTAAAATTATTCACATGATGGTGACCTAATAACAAAATCATTTTAAATATAGACATTAGAATAGGACCAGAGTTACCGGTCTGTGCATGAATCCGTATCCCGTGTGAGGACTGTGTTACTGTGTGAGGATGCACAGGTGTTCTGTGTATCGCTCTTCAGGCAGTCCCATAGCTGTCAATTGGGATGCAGCAGCTGCACAGACACAGCTTCTGCTCCCAATGTGTGGTCGGTGCAGATGCACAGCTGTAGGCCTGTGATTATAGGCAGCAGAGACACAAAGGCAGCTTTTTATTTTACTGTTATCAGCAACCCATTATTGTCCACTTCATTTGTCGAAAAAATCAGCTCATACAAACTTAACCTCCCTAGCGGTCTGATTATGTCCATATTTCTGTGCTCAAAGCGGTACATTTTTTTGCATGGAAATATGTATTTTTTTATTGCAGGCCTGTAATTTTTAGGAATAACTCACTGAAATCTGTCCGAACAAGAGTCTAGTAAACATCTCGGGTATGATAAAACTTGAAACACGAAATCATAAATTATAATGTAATAAATAATCATAAAAAATAATAATATAATAATAATAAATTTAATTCAATAATATAATCAAACCAAAAACACTGAAATTTGAAATATAGCACCAAGTTCGCACATCACTGAGCAAAGTCGCAAAATCGTTTTCAGTGTCTGATGACGAATTTCCCCACGAATCATTATCACTCAATTCTGCAAGTGGTTCTGATTTACTATCGCTGTTCTCTAGTTGGTCTAAACCGCTTTTGACCTAAAGGGACGCTTTTTGGACGCCATGGACGTTTCTCAGTTTCCAGGCAGAAAGAACAGTAAAAATGCAGGCAGGGCACAGGACAAAGCACTCGGGACAACATGTATGTGAAATGGTTTGATACAGTAATGTTTTACTATGTGATTTTAGTGAATGTCACTTTTTGTCATTTTCGAATTTCCCGCCGTTCCGTCCCCCATACGTCCCAACGCTCGCAGGGGACGGAACCCAGAAGACAGATGCCGGCATCCGCCAGATTACATTGCCGGGGACACTGCAGGAGGGACATCGCGGGAGCGCGGGACAAGATAAGTGATCGAGGGATCGCTGAGCAGCGCCGCATGGTAAGCCTGAGTGTAGCTCGGGGTTACCGCTTGTGGTTCTGAAACTTTACCCCGAGCTACACTCGGGAATACCGCCAGGGAGGCTACGCCAGCCATAGATGGTTCGAATCATGGCCGGTTCAGCGGGGACCAGAAGAGCTTCAAACAATGTATGGACAGGCTAAATTTTCCCAAGTTAATCGATCAATCAGCTATGATACAACCAGCCTGTCGGATTGTACATGCGACTATTGCTAGCATCTATAATAGCCGCTAGCATTAATCACTTTGTTCTCCCAGCAGGGATGGCTCCCCCTGCTGGGAGAACACAATGGCTCTTTAGGAGGGATTCCCCCATCAACACTGTGTTTATGGGTGAAATTAAATATTTTATTTCCAGCAACCATCACTCCATCTATGGTTGGCTTTACTTATGCATTGTCCCAGTATTCTAAGGGCCACTAAAACAAAGAAAGATTTTGTGTAATAGGGATGATCCTAGAAGATCTTGTCATTATATGACATTGCAGTCTATTCACAAAATGCACT
This sequence comes from Staurois parvus, assembly GCF_062004578.1. Classification (NCBI taxonomy): domain Eukaryota; kingdom Metazoa; phylum Chordata; class Amphibia; order Anura; family Ranidae; genus Staurois; species Staurois parvus. The sequence goes on from NW_028318222.1 coordinate 1,852,213, forward strand.
GACCAGAAATATGCTGTCAACTAATTGAAATTATTTTTTTACTCCCCAGTTCAGGTATTGTGTAGATCTCAAAAAATGAAAAAAGAAACTAGCTTGAGGTTTTGCCGTTTTATGATATTTTTTTTTTTGAGTGGATGACGAGGTCATGAAAATCTCTTTCCTTTACTATGGTAGTTTTGCTATGAAAGTGACCACCATTCCCTAAGGTGAATTCTTGCCAAATCAGCACTTTAAAGCAGGACTAGTTAACGTATGTTGGATGATAAAAGACAGCAAATATAACACAGACTTCACAAGTAATGAGACGGCTCCCCTCGTGAGATGCCAGTAAACTTAAAATAAAAGTTAACCTTACAAATGATATTCACAAATATTTATGTAGAAGTTTCTATATCTTATGCTGGCAGACAGTTTTAAACCCAAAAGCAAACATCTATTATTTTGCAGTTTCCCAATTCTTACAAGTGGTGGCTGCATTTGTTTTATTTTTAAGGCTTTCTTTCTTCAATTTTCATCCGGTGATCTGGCCAGTAAGTCTGTTGCTTTTCAAAAGATAGATCTCCTGCAGATGTGTCAGTTACAGGGGTGAGATAAACCATTCAACACTAGCAGGGATGTTATAATGATCAGTTTTATTTATGTAAAACCTTTATTCTAAAAGGGAAAACACTGTTTGCTGTAACTACTTATAAAGTGTTAGCTGAAGTTCAGCTTCGATTTGTTGGTGTATCTAAATCTGCTAGTACTGATAATGCTGCTGTCCAAAGGTTCCCCTGTGCTCCTTCATCCTGAGTGGGGACATTCTAATACAGGAGGTGCGTTACATGCCAGATCATCAAGTTAAAACAGAGGGAAAAAATCCTAAACAAAGAAAACTAAAGCAGCCACTACATCTAATAACTGGTACAGCCAGTAGGAAGTGTACAAGTCACACAGGCTATGATGTAGACACCTGAAGAAAGACTTTGCCTCCTGTGCACAGAAGAAGATAGAAAGCTTGGGACTGGATTATCACATGACCACAGATTATGGGACATTTAGATGGATTTTTTTTAAGTTCTCTGTGCAAGTGATTAGTTTAAGGGGGGCAGCATGCAAGGCAGATTTAAAATGTTACTAAACTCAGGACCCTGCATTAACTCTATCTGGTCTCTCACAGTACACAGAACATGGAAATGCAATTATTTTTAGTAAATATAAACTGCTAAATACCTTTTCTCATCAGCAGTTAGAGCAGTCTTGTGACTTCTATCAGTGTCCAGCAGAGCACTGGTTAAAGTTTATTGCAGGATTCAGGTGTTCTAATCACCTCCATGGCCTCAGGTGTATAAAATCAAGTACTTAGGCATGCAGACTGCTTCTACAAACATTTGTGAAAGAATGGGTCGCTCTCAGGACCTCCATAAATTCAAGCGTGGTAGCATGATAGGCAGCCACCTGTGCAATAAGTCCATCCGTGAAATTTCCTTTCTACTAAATATTCCACAGTCAACTGTTAGTGGTATTATAACAAAGTGGAAGCAACTGGGAACAGCAGCAACTCAGCCACGAAGTAGTAGGCCACGTAAAATGACAGAGCGGGGTCAGCGCATGCTGAAGCGCACAGTGCGCAGAAGTCATCAACTGTCTGCAGAGTCAATAGCTCAAGACCCCAAACTTCGTGCGGGCTTCAGATTAGTACAACAACAGTGTGTAGAGAGCTTCATGGAATGGGTTTCCATGGCCGAGCAGCTGCATCCAAGCCTTACATCACCAAGTGCAATGCAAAGAGTAGGATGCAGTAGTGTCAAGCACGCTGCCACTGGACTCTAGAGCAATGGAGACTTGTTCTCTAGAGTGATGAATCACACTTCTCTGTCTAGACGTGTCTGGGTTTGGCAGTTACCAGGAGAATGGTACTTACCTGACTGTATTGTGCCAAGTGTAAAATTTGGTGGAGGGGGATTATGGTGTGGGGTTGTTTTTCAAGGGTTGGACTTGGCCCCCTAGTTCCAGTGAAGGTAACTCTTAAGGCATCAGCATGCCAAGACATTTTGGACAATTTCATGCTCCCAACTTTGTGGGAACAGTTTGGGGATGGCCCCTTCCTGTTTCAACATGACTGCACACCAGTGCACAAAGCAAGGTCCATTAAGACATGGATGAGCGAGTTTGGGGTGGAGGAACTTGACTGGCCTGCACAGAGTCCTGACCTCAACCCGATAGAACACCTTTGGGATGAATTAGAGTGGAGACTGTGAGCCAGGCCTTTTGTCTGACATCAGTGGCTGACCTCACAAATGTGCTTCTGGAAGAACGGTCAAACATTCCCATAGACACCCTCCTAAACCTTGTGGACGGCCTTCCCAGAAGAGTTGAAGCTGTTATAGCTGCAAAGGGTGGGCAAACTCAGTATTGAACCCTATGGACTAAGACTGGGGGGCCATTAAGGTTCATGTGTGTGGAAAGGCAGGCCGACCAATACTTTTGGAAAAGAAAAGAGTGTATATATTTATATATATATGTGTGTGTGTGTGTGTTTCTGTAACCACTTGCCCTCCAGAGGATTTATCCCCCTTCCTGACCAGGCCATTTTTTGCGTTACAGCGCTGACATTTGCATCGTCATGCAACACTGCACCTAAATAAAATTCACTGCCCTTTTTCCCACAAATAGAGCTTTATTTTGGTGGTATTTGATCACCTGTGCGTTTTTATTTTTTGCGCTATAAATAAAAAAAGACTGACAAATTTGAGAAAAAAAACACAATATTTTTGACTTTTTGCTATTAACCATATCCAGTAAAAAAAAAGTAAAAATCAACTCTCCTCATAAATTTAGGGCAAAATATATTCTGCTACATGTCTTTGCTAAAAACAAAATCCCAATACATATAAATTAATTAGTTTACGTGAAAGTTATAGCATTTACAAATGGCGGTATATATTCTGGAATTTTTTTTTTTTTTACTAGCAGTGGCGTCGATCATTGACTTTTAGCAGGACTGCGGGACTGTGGTGAGCATTCTGACACTCGGGGGAACTGGCTTGGTGTCACTAAGATCACCAGTGACACCAATAGAGTGATCAGTGCTAATAAAAACCACTGGCACTGTACTAATGGCATTGGGCATGAAGGGGTTAACATATGGGGCGATCAATGGGTTAACTGTGTGCTGTTTCACTATAGGGGCTGTGTGTGCTTCACTGTAAGTGCAGGAGCTGACAGGGCAGAGATCTGTATTGTTTACATACAGGTCTCTCCCCCGGCAGAGATATTTGTCAATCACCAGGTGCCAGTGAGTAATCATCGGCTAGGACCTGGTGATTGACAGCAGAGACTGCGAATGGTGGCACAGGTAGGGTATATATACGTGATTTTGCGCACCCATGCCGCCCTGTAGCAGTATTTCTGCTGTAGGGTGGCGCGGAAATGGTTAATTATCAAACAGACATAACAAAACTCTTTCAATGGTATGTTTAACAGAACAAAAGGGATAAGAAAAGTTTATTGCTAGAGTTTACATACACTTTATTTATTCATGAACAAAATGTATACCTTGGAAAAGTTTACAAACAAAAGTTACAAACAAAAGATTTTACTGTACAAAAAAAGTGCTGGGAAATCTGTGTTTGTGATGTGCATTTCCCTTCCATGTGCACCATACTACAAAAGCTAGTTACTGTATAGGTTGGGGTGATTGCCAGTATTTGTATAGTTGGTTGAATTTGGCACGGGGACTCACTGGATGCCTTCAGCTGCCATTGTGCTTTTGCTGGGCGTCACGTGCATCCTTGTGCCTTTAACCACTTGCCATCCGCCTGCTGTTTATAAACGGTAGGACAGTGGCACTCCAGGGGCGGGTTGCCGTTCATAAACAGCACCCGCCATTTCTAGTTGTGCGCGCTGCCTGGGAGTGCGCAGCACTGCGATCCGGTTCCCGCTGTGTGCTCCGGACACAGTGAAACACCGATCGTCGGACAGGATCCTGATCATGTGATCACTGATTGGCCAGTCAGTGATCACATGCAAAGTAGTAAGCAAGATGTCACTTGTGACATCATTGCTTAATACGTGTGAAATCTGTGAATGATCACAGAGGTCATATGGTACAAGGCTATTCACAACAGCCTTGTACCATGTGACAAGCTGTGACTAATCACAGCTCACTCAGTATTTCTCAATGGCTGCAAGAATGCAGACAGAGAGAAAGAGAAATGATTGCTTTTACATCCTATATGGGTGTAAAAGCAATCATTGTAAAAAAAAAAAAAAAAAATCTTCATCACCCCCCACAAGTAGTACAGTACCATGATGACACTGTACTGCTAGGGGGACAGTATGTAAAAAAAACCCCATAAATAATATAAAAAAATAAAATAAAAATATTAAAAAAATGCTTAAAAATGATAATTTTTAGTTATAAACTAATTTGGCTTATTTTTTTTTTTTTTTATTAAAAAGATAACGGAATACATTTCGGCCAAGATTTATGATGAAAGATTATTTATTTGCAAAATTTTATAAGAAAAACACTTTTTTAAAAATTTTTTGGACTTTTTCATTTACATAGCAAAAAAAATAAAAATCCCAGATGTGAATAAATACCACCAAAATAAAGCTTTATCTGTCTCAAAAAATGGTAAAAAATTCATATGGGTACAGTGTTGCATGACCGCGCAATTGTCATTCAAAGTGTGATAGCGCTGAAAGCTGACAATTGGCATGGACAGGAAGGGGGTAAAAGTGTCCAGACATGAAGTGGTTAAGGAGCAGTGGGTTCCCTCCAGGCATACCTGCCTTTTATCTATCCACTGCTATATGTGCTCCTACTTGGGAGACTCTGAATTTTTAGAGTTAGAACCGCAGTAAACAGAGGAGCCTTGACGCGGCTTTTATTTGCAAATGTGTGCAACAAAGCCTGTTTGTAACTTGAATTGTTAGACAGGGTCAGTTTGGTTGTTTTGCAGGCTGGCTGGTAAGTGTGCTAGGAAATCTTTTGTTTGTTTGTGATGTTCATTGCCCTTCTTTGAGTACCTTACTGCAAAAGCTAGTTACAGGTTGGGGTGGTGGTGACATTTTTTTACAGTTATATTTCAGGTTGTATTGTTTAATGTCTAAAAAGTTCCCCAAAAAATTTTACAAATCCAAAAATGTAATAAAAATACTCTATTTTTCCCTTTGATGTAGTCTTTGTTTATCAGCTACATTGAACAAAGCCTTGGATAATATCCCAACCACAGTCAGGAATTTATCTTCATTATGTTTTTATAAACACATACATATTTAACCACTAGCCTACAGGGCACTTATACCCCCTTCCTGCCCAGGCCAATTTCCAGCTCTCAGCGCTGTCATACTTTGAATGACAATTGCGCGGTCATGCAACACTGTACCCATATGAATATTTTAGCATTTTTTTGAGACAGATAAAGCTTTATTTTGGTGCTATTTTTTCACCACTGGGATTTTTATTTTTTTTTTGCTATATAAATGAAAAAGTCCAAAAATTTTGAAAAAAAAGTGTTTTTCTTATAAACTTTTGGCAAATAAATAATATTTTATCATAAATCTTGGCCAAAATTTATTCAGTTGTCTTTTTAGTAAAAAAAAAATAACCAAAACTAGTTTATAACCAAAATTTATAATTTTTAAAAACTTTTTTTACATTTTTATTTTTTTTTTATATTATTTTTTTTGTTTTTTTTTACATACTGTCACCCTAGCAGATAGACAGATAGAGCTTTCTTTTGGTGGTATTTAATCACCTCTGGGATTTTAATTTTTTCTTAAACAAACCAAAAACCACTGAAAATTTTGAAAAAAAAAGTTTTTTCTTAGTTTTTGTTATACAATTTTGTAAATAAGTGATTTTTCTCCTTCACTGATGTGCGCTAATGAGGCTGCAGTGATGGGCACTGATAGGCTGCACTGATGGGCACTGATGAGGAGGCACTGGTAGGTGGCACTGATGGGCATTGACAGGCATCACTGATGGACACTGAAAGGCAGCACTGATACATGACACTGATATATTGCACTGATAGGCGGCACTGATATGCAGCACTGAATGGCACTGATTGGCGGCACTGACTGGCACTGTTAGGCGGCACTGACTGGCACTGATAGGTGGCACTGACTGGCACTGATGCGCACTGATAGGTGGCACTGATTGGCATTGATAGGTGGCACTGACTGGCACTGATGGGTGACATTGAAAAGCAGCTCAGATGGGCACTGATATGTGGCATTGATGTGCACTGGTATGCACTGGTATGTGGCATTGATGTGGCACTGATGGGCACTGGCACGTGGTACTGATGGGCACTGGCACGTGGCACTGATGAGCACTGACAGGTGGCACTTCTGAGGCCACACTGATCATCAGGGCACACTGATCATCAGTGCCCTGATGATCAGTGTACATGTCTCCTCCATGGAAAGCTGATTACCGGCTCTCCTCTCCTCTCGAGCTGTCAGCGTGACAGCTCGAGAGGAGAGAAATGCAGATAACCGGCATTTCCGTGTTTACATGTGATCAGCTGTGATCGGACACAGCTGATCACATTACCGAGCCGACATCTTCGGCTCTTTCCGTGATCACCGCACTGCGCGCTCCCTGAGCCACTCATGCGCAGTGAGAATAGTAGGATGTCATATGACGTCCTATCAGAACGAGAGAACCACCTTGCGGAAGGTGGTTAATTAATATTTGTTCTTTTACATAGATAAAGTTGTAATTTAGATTTACCGGCCCTTTAGTATTATAAATCAAGAAATGCCTCTCAGGATTTGCCATGGGCACTTTAGATTTTTCTGTTGACTGAGAGAATCTTCCATCAGGGTGGTAAGTTCTTTCTAAACGTTAGCTTGTACATGTGTTCATTTTACAGCTGCGAGGAGACCCGGCCTTCACCCCTAGCACATGAATTCATCATTCTTCTTAGTCACACTATTTACGCAGCAGTTATATTAGGTAAACAATAGGCTGTTGAAGGAAATTGTGGATTCATGCAAAGCATGCATGCTGCTGCCGGTATTTTCTTGTATACAGAACCCATTATATGTACCTCTTGTCAGATACTTGGAGGAATTGGTAACATTATATGGGAATCCACTCGCGATTAGAAATAGCAACTAAACTTATTGCAATATCCAGCCATTTGCACTTGAAATGTCTTTTTGTTGAGAGTTGAAAGTAGCTTTGGTGAAGGAACCAAACCACTTTTCAGACAGGCTTGCTATGTAGATGAAAGGGTGCTCCATCATGTACGATTGCTAAAAAGACTTGTATATAAGCTAAAATAAATCAATATCAATTTATCAGCAATGAATTGACAAATTAATAAATTATTAGCTTATATCACTGCGCCATTGTGGCAAATACTTTTTGAAGAAAATTATATTTGTACTATACTTTATTATGAACTTATTTTTTTATATTATGGATTGATTTTTTTCACTTTTTTGCACTCTTTTGGCAGCGGTCTTTATTTATTTAAATTTTTGTTTCTGAGTATTTATATTCATTTATTTATACTTGTTTATACATTATTTAAGGGGTTATTTGAGAACGCTGTTTATGGTATTTCCATTTATTTATGTGAGATTGCTAGTTGTTTGAAGCCAGGGGCGGACTGACAACTCATGGGGCCCCGGGCAATAGGGGATCATGGGGCCCCTGTGTCCTTGCCCAAACTCAAAATAGCCTATGAAAAAGGTACCAGGGGCATCTCATGGGGCCCCCTACTGACCTCGGGCCCTCGGGCAGTGCCCGAGTTTCCAAATGGTCAGTCCGCCGCTGTTTAAAGCACAAAACTAGTCCTGAAACTCCTGACCATAACAAAAAAATACATATTCCATGCAAGAATTTTAGGCTACACTCACCCCTATATTTTTTTTTCAAGTGTTGTTTTTTTCTAGTGTTTTGAGCATTTTTTTGGAGCAGAATTGCACATTTTTGTAGCTTTTGTCCGGCGTTTTTTTAACTAAAAGTTGAGGAGTGCTGCTGAAAAAAGGTGTGGAGAGCTGCTATTTGAGCAGAAAACTCATGACAAAAAGCTTTTAAAAAAATAGCTCCAAAAAAAGATGATTGTGTGAATTTTAGATGTTTTCATTCAAGTCTATGGGGTCATAAACATTCAATTCTGCTTGAAAAGTAGCTCAAGTTTTTGTTTTTTTTTGAGTGACAGGCATTTTGCTACAAGCGACAGGATGCTCAGATATGAACAAGGACTATTGAAAGCAGTAGATTTTTGCTTGATGAGCGTTTTTGAGCTTCGAGCTACAAGCTACAAAATGCTTAAGTGTGAACGGGGCCTTAATGTTCCCCAATGTCTCTAATTTGAAGAGACTGTCCTTCCTTTGGATGTAAATCACTTTGTCCCACTTTCTTCTGAAAATGCAAATATACCTTTCTTTTTCTTTAGATTACTGAAACTAGTCTAATGTTTCATTTTCCTATATGCTTGATGAAATTCAGTTGCTATGGACATTACCACTAAAAGGAATCGCCAACATTTTCTGAATGATCTGTGTTTTTTGCAATTTAAATTTTGAGCTTCCTGACACTTTTTGTAAATGCATGAAAACGCTTTTCACACAAAACGTATTAAAGGTCTGTATGTTTTTTTTTCTTTTTACCAATCCTGGTTACAATCCATTTCAGATTTGCAGAAAAATATGGAAAAGATTCAGTTCCCTATGAGAATTTGAGATTGTTGAAATAATTCGGGGAACAATCTGTATTACCACCCAATGTACCAATTTTTTACCAATTCAGCCGAAAATGGGCAAGAGAATAAAACAGTGGGCTCAATTACATTTAACAGATTAAAAAAAAAACTTGTGTTGCGCTAAGTGAAATATACTGTAAATACCTAAAAAAAATTCATAAATAATATGCAAATGATGTATGTCCAACAAAGGATAAACAAGAAAGTGCTCAAAAATAAACCATTGCCACAAAATAAATGAATTAAATAAACATAAATAAAACAGTCCTTATAAAGTATATAGAACAGTCTTCTTTTTCTGTGATGAATGATGGCAATGGTTCACTTTTGAGCACTTTCTTGTTTATCCTTTATTGGGCAGACATCATTTGCATATTATTTATGAATTTTTAAGGTATTTAAAGGTATTTTTTAAGGTATTTAAACACAAGTTTTTTATTTGATTTGGGATTTAGAGGGGATATCCTCTTGGTGTGTTTGCTGCTTCGTACACGATTAGGGTGGGGTATTTGCGCAGTTGTATTATTTAATATCAAAGATTTAATAGATTGAATGATAAATCAAAAGATTAGTTATTATACATAAATATTTATATATATATATATATATATAGAGAGAGAGAGAGAGAGAGAGAGAATATATATATATATAGTATATTTTGCACTAGTGTGTTTATATTTGTAGCACTAAAGCTAAAGATAACATAAAATTGGATGTATGGATCCTTTTAAGGGAAAACAGCCAAAATCCTAATAGAAAAATAACATGGACTGAGAAAGCAAAGCTGACAGCATTTCTTTGTTCTACTCTGGAAAAAAAAACAAAAAACATAAAGACACCCTAAAGTTACCCACGATAGACTTTACAGTTTTGGAAAGGCGCCTATGACATCACCAGTCATGCTTCTTCACAAGACTTACTATACTGCCTAGCCTCAAGTTACATTGTAAGGTCACATGTTTTACATGACCGTGCACTGAACAACACTCACTGTTCTAAGGATTGGTGAATTTATACAAAGTGCTCGGCTGCTGTTCTATTTTACAGCTAAAGAAAGATTCATTCCCTAAAATAGATAATCAGGCTTGTCCAGAGTGTGTTTTATGTTGTAAAAAAGAGGGTTTTAAAGTATCTTTACTAATAACAATGAGATAAATCTCTCCTAATTCAAAGCGGCATTTTATGGGGGGAAATAAGCCATTTTCCCTTCTTCATACTTACATCAGCTCCTACTAGTATTTACTATTGTTCAGGAGGTTTGGAAAAGACAGTCTTGCATATAAGACAATATAAGCTATCACCGAAAACTCTGACCTTCCACTTGAGCTCCGAAAAGGTTTTATCCCCTTCATAACAAGGTCATTTTTCGCAATTCAGCACTGTGCTACTTTAATCGGCAATTGCACCATGCAACAATGAAAATTAAATTTATGTGTATATATATATATATATATTTATTTATTTTTATTTTTTTACACAAAAAGAGCTTTATTTTTGTGGTCTTTAGTCACCACTGGATTTATTTTTTTTATTATATAAAACCGAAAGATTTGAAAAAATGTCTACATTCTTTTATAAAAAAAATATCCAATGAAAAAATACAACTTCTTCATAAAGTTAGGCCAAAATGTATACTGCTACCTGTCTTTGGTAAAAAAAATAAAAATCCCAACAGGTGTATATTAATTGGTCCACAAACCTATGGTATATATATTTGAAAATTGATCAATTCTGATGTACCAATGGCCTATCTCATTTCGTGAGGCCTTAATATGCCAGGACAGTACAAATACCCCCCAAATTACATTACATTACATTGAGTTTATATAGCGCCAAAGGGTTTGCTCAGCGCTGTACAATAGAGGGGGGGACAATACATGAAACATTACAGCAGCTACGAACAGCACACGAGGGGTAAGAGGGCCCTACTCTTTCGAGCTTACAATCTGGGAGGGAGGGGGTAAATTACTCCTTTTTGGAAAATAGACAGTCTGAGGTATTTAGTAAGAGGCATGACAAGTTTTCTAAAGTTGTAAATTCTTCTCGCAATGTTTTGGAAAATGAAGAAATACATTTTTTTTCATCTTTTTTTTTACATACTGCCACCAGTGTAGTACAGCATCATCATATGACTGGTGTGGCAGTGATCAGGGACACTAACCGATGACAGTATGTTAAAATACATTAATAAATAAATTGCTTTTCCTAAACCTATTCAAAACCTTTTTAGAAAAAATATATGGCTATTTGTGTGTGCGAAGCTCAATTTCTCTACTTCTTTGATCTCAGCCCTGTAATGAGAGTGGTGCCTTTTGTGGTATGGAAAACATCTGGGTGAGCTGCATTGATCCCTCACTCTTCTATGAATCAAGTACTGTCATCATGGTGCAAGTAGCTTAGAGTGCCCTGGTGATCCTGTAACTGCTGGCTGGGAAAGATGTTCTTTTAGTTTTAAAATGGAAAGATGAAATTTCGACACAGATTGTGTTGAACCTTCTGTGTCACTAGAAAAGTTCTTTATTCTTTCTCTTCTTCTACCCCACTTCCACCTCCTACCCCCACCTCCACCAGATCATCCCAAGCAGCTATGCCCCTATCACACCCTTCTAGTCAGCTAGGGGGAGCTTTTGTACATATTTTTTCCCCTTTCCCAGTTGTGTACCCTTTTCCCCTCCCTTTTTCTGTATGAGATGCCTTACTCCTGGGCTCAGGAGCTATTTTTGTTTTTTTGTCCCCCAGCCAATGAGAACATGGCTGTTTTCAGTAGAGGTGAATGTAGCACCCTCCTAGTCAGCTAGGGGGATCTAGACTCTTAATTGTTAGCTAGGGTTGAGTAGCAGCCTGGGTGTGATAGCTAGCAGGGTCAAATTGTAGTCAGAACTGAGAAGCTCTGCAGACCAGCTCTCTGGGATTTCCCCCCTGCTCTAGGACCTTGGAGAAAGATCTAGAGGCAGTGGGCAGAGGTGTGGAGTGGCTAGTCTATACTCTTAGAGGATCCTGGCCAATCCCCAACAGGAGGCTTAACAAGGGGCAAAGACAGCCTTTAAGATTAACTGAGCCTGCTTAGCAGTAAGAGACATTGGGTGGGAAATGGAGAGGAAGTGAAGCTGGAGAGCAAGAGCCTGGGAGGGGGCCCAGATGGGAAGGGGCTCACCTCCATGAAGTAACTTTGGAAGCAGGAAAGCTTGGCATTTCACTCCATGATAAAGAACCACCTGTATGGCAGGGAAAGAGCAGCCCAGCTAGAAGGCCTGGTAGCAGCCACCAACCCTTCAGCAACACAGGAGAAGGACTAAGTGAGTACTGATGTGAACCATGCCTCGCAGAAAAGAGCTCTCAGAAGACCTACGATCAAGAATTGTTGACTTGCATGAAGCTGGAAAGGGTTACAAAAGTATCTCCGTGGTCATCCTGTAGAAATTACTGCAAGAGCACAGCGCAGAATGCTGCATGAGGTAAAGAAGAATCCCAGAGTGTCAGCTAAAGACCTACAGAAATCTCTGGCACATGCTCACATTTTTGTTGACACATCTACAATAAGGAAAACATTAAACAAGAATGGAGTACATGGGAGGACACCACGGAGGAAGCCATTGCTGTCCCAAAAGAATATTGCAGCACGTTTGAAGTTTGCAGAAGAGCACCTGGATGTTCCACAGCACTACTGGCAAAATATACTGTGGACAGATGAAACCAAGATTGAGTTGTTTGGGAAGAACACACAACACTATGTGTGGAGAAAAAAAGGCACAGCACACCAACATCAAAACCTCATCCCCACTGTAAAACATGGCGGAGGGAGCATCATGGTTTGGGGCTGCTTTGCTGCCTCAGGGCCTGGACGGATTGTTGTCATTGATGGGAAAATGAATTCCAGAGTTTATCAAGACATTTTGCAGGAAAACGTACGACCATCTGTCCGCCAACTGAAGCTCCCCAGAGGATGGGTGATGCAACAGGACAATGACCCAAAGCATACAAGTAATTCAACAAAACAATGGCTGCAACAGCACAGAATATGCCTTCTGGAGTGGCCCAGTCAGAGTCCTGACCTCAACCCGAATGAAATGCTGTGGCATCACCTTAAGAGAGCGATTCACACCAGACATCCCAAAAATATTGCTACACTGAAACAGTTTTGTGAAGAGGAGTGGTCCAAAATTACTCCAGATCGTTGTGCAGGTCTGATCTGCAACTACAGGAAACATTTGGTTGAAGTTATTGCTGCCAAAGGAGGGTCAACCAGTTATTAAGTCCAAAGGTTCACATACTTTTTCCTCCTTGCACTGTGAATGTTTACGTGTTATGTGCAATTAAACCATGACAACATCTAATGTTTGTGTAGTATTATGTTCAGCAGACTGTGTTCTTCTATTGTTGTGACTTAGATGACGTTCAGAGCACATTTTATGCCCAATTCATGTAAAACTCCATGTAATCCCAAAGGGTTCACATACTTTTTCTTGCAACTGTATAATAAAACACTTTCAATGGTATATTCAAGAGACCAAAAGGTAAAAGATAAGAGATATATTCATTGTTGGGTGTGTGTGATTGGGTCTATCTCACCTTCACGTTAATCAGAGTTCAGTTAATTTCTTAGTGCTCCCAGTCACAATTAAGCAATCATCTTGTGTATGTGGAATATCCATTATATCCCACAAGCAGATGGTGAACACAAACGTTACAACCTGATGGATTTTCCACAATGCAGAGATCAATGAAGAGGAAAATGGAGGCAGATCATTTTCATAATGCATTTCTGGGTAATGTGCAAACATGTAGGGCCAGCAGAGAGAATCCCATTTATGAGACACAGCAGTTCATTTATCAAGAGGGAGGCATCAATTTCCAGCCTGTACACTGGTAGAATCCACACTGGAAGCAGGCACATATTCATAATTGAGCCATTTGTATTTGTCAGAGCGAGAATTAGGTTAAAAGATCTCTTAATATGTTTTATTACTTGCTGCTGTCCCCGTACTTTCTAAGAAACCACAACTGGAGTGCACATTAGAGGGATTATGTCAAGAGGAATATACAGTTTATTTTTGTGATTTTAATTATGCTGAAAGTGTCGAAGTAATACCACCGGGGAATGTGGAATAACCGTGGTCGAAACAAATTCCTTTTTATTCCTATAGATTGCATTTGCCTGAGCTTTACTTGGACATCATTAAAGAGAAACTGTAACCAACCCCCAGGTAAAAGAACTGAATAATCAAGTATTTAATTGCTTACTTGCAGTGGTTTTCCTTTTACATAACTTATTTTTTATTCACTTGCATTGTGCCTTTGAAATTGCTAGAAAAATTGACTTCTGGCTGTTTAACCCCTTCACGCCGAGCGTACGCAAATATGCAGCCTCTTGGCGGCTGGGCCTTGACACCGAGAAGCCGCATATTTGTGAACAAACGTGCTGAGAGTGCACGCCCTGCACGCTCCAAGCACATGTATTGGTGTCCCACGGAAAGGTCCTGATCTCTTCTTGCGATCAGGACCTTTTTCGATCATGTGACCACCAATCACGGCGATCCTTAAAGGTTGTTAAACACCTCCAGTCACGACCAAATCTGACATTCCTCTCCTACAAGTAAAAAACATCATTCTTTCGCTAGAAAACTACTTAGAACTCCCATGATATATTTTTTAAAGCAGAGGCCATAAAGAACAAAATGGTGGGTTTTGGCATTGTTTATGTCACACAGTATTTGCACAGTGGCTTTTAATTTGGGGGGGGAATACACTCTAATTAATTTTAATGCACAAAAACACAAAATAATACCCAATTTTTGGTACAATATAAATAATGATGTTACACTGAGTAAATTGATACCTAACATGTAATGCTTTAAAATCACGCACACTTATGGAACAGCTCCAAACTATGGCATAGGCAACGCTTTAAAAACCTTTACAGGTGACCAGTTTAGAGTTACACAGGAGGTCTGGTGCTAGAATGATTGCTTTTGCTCTGATGTTCACAGCCATACCTTACATGTGTGGTGCGATCGCCGTTTGTATATGTGTGTGGGATCACCATTGCTCATGAGCACAGTGGAACGGGACGCTGTAAAAATGTCTTTATTTTATTACTTATTTTATTTTTAGTTTGTTTAATATTTGCAATGTCTCTTTAATTTTTTTAGTACTTTTATTGCTATCACAAGAAATGTAAACATCCCTTGTGATAACAAAAAGCAGTAAAAAGGTCTTCTTTACTTCCTCTGCCCTTGAAAGCATTGGATCAAACTCGGATTGTTTTGATCCGATATTTCACAAGCTAAAATTAGCGTGTAAACAAAGACCCAAAACCAGAAGTGATGAAATCCTTATCACTTCCAGTTTCTGATGTCACACAGTGGGCGGAATGACATCTGTTCCTCTCATTGTGTGCCTGAAGTTGGCTGGTCGCATCCTTACACGGCTCACTGATCGCATGGGAGAGTCAGTAAAGGGGACGGCGGGAGTAGGAGAAGGGGACCCCCTTCTGCCACCTCTAAAATTAATCCAGCGGCTCTTTAGCAGCTACAGCAATGGCCGTAAGATATCATTTTTCCCATCCAAGGATGGTCAAGTCCATCCTATGTTGGGCAATTATTAATTTCTTTTGTGTTGGCCAACTCCTCCTCCCGTCCCCTCACCTCCCTACATTACTTTTTTTTTAAAGAGCAAAGGAGGTTACCATAGAGCAGCCTTTCCTAACTGTTTTATTCCAGAGGAACCCTTAAAATAAATATCAAGTCTCAGAGAACCTGTGCTAAAAGCAGTTTTTTAGAGTCAATGGGAAGATGGCCCTTATAGTCATTGCCAGTGGTGGTCAGAATGTCACCCTTTCAGACATCTGAATAGATCATTTGTGTCGTGCTCTGTCAAGTTGCAGGCATCTTCAAATGGGAGTCCACCAATCTAACAGGACCTTCAAACCTGGGATTGGCCGGACTTCCATGAACATGGAGATTAGTTCTCCACCCCATCCTGCTTACCGACTTCTGGAAACTTCTATCGTTCTCAAGAGTCAGAAGGAGGTGATAGAGCCACAACCTGCTGAGTCATCCAGCTGAAATGCAATAACCCGACATCAATCACAGACTCACACAATTACCATGAATCATACACAATGATTTCACCTACAATTCACTACACTATTCTAGTAGCACACTAGAGGGTGCTACAAAAGTTTAAATGAACAAGCTGAAGTTCGAAGCTGATTGGTTACCATGCACAGCTGCACCAGATTTTGCACTCTCCAGTTTTAGTAAATCAACCCCTTAATATGTTGTAGTTTATCAGTCCTTAGATGTGGTGGCAGCATTTGTTTTCTTTTTGCAGACTTTTTTCCTCTATTTTAACCTGGTGATCAGCCGGTAACACACTTCCTGTGAGGGTGAGAATGCTCATTTGCTGTTCTGTATCTGTGGAGGAGCTTCCACTTTCCCCCTAGGCCAGAAAGTATGTTAAGACTTCAGAACTCTTCTCCGCTTCTCATCTCCATAACATAGGTAGAGGAGTTCTGTGGTTCACTAAACAGGGCTGAAAGCAATGTTTGAAATTTTCTAGCAGGACCAACAGTTGTTTTTTGCACTTATAGAGTAGTTATATCGAAAGGCTGTTAATGGTATATTTAAGAGACCAAAAGGGACTTTCATTGTTAGGATTTACATATGTTTTAAATAAGAAATGAACAGGGGGCTTGTAATCTGGGAGAAGAGCATTCATATGCTATTCACAACCTACTGGCTGACCTCTGGGTCACTCATATTATAGTGATAGATTTCTTTCACTGAGCTGTGGTCCAACCCTTTCGAGTAGCCTACCCCCACACACATTTATTCAGATTCTTTGGAACATCACCAATGGCGGAGCTATCAGAAAAATAGTTCTGAGTGTGTTATGTAAAGAACTGTATAAAACCGATCTTAGAGATTCGGCTGAGCAAAGCCCTTAGCTGCAATATTACAGTAGATGGCCAGATAAAAGTCTTATTTTTGTAGTTCTGGAGAGAATGAAAGGATTAGAACATTTGCCAGATTTTTATAGATGATACAGCCAATGGTGAGCACTCTATTCCAATCCAAAAGAGGGAAGCAGTATAAAGGAAATAATGGATGTTGTTTGCAATTGTTCAGTTTGACCAACTCAAAAGAAAGTGTGCACACCTTTAACCCCTTAGTGACAAAGGGTAAAACAAATGTTAATGACTGGCCTCACTTTTGCAACTTTTATATGTGTTAGTAAAATCTTACATATCATCGCAGCTACGTTGTGCAGCCAGGCTGATTAAACCTTGTTTTTTTCTTTCATTCTTTTGGTGGTAAATGGTTAAAGATCTCTCTTGCTTTTTGTTTTTTAACCAAAGGAAAACTGTCCCCAAAAAATATATTTTTTTAAATTTAGCTGTATATTTTGGCTACTGCCATAACCTACCACCAAAGAACAACCCAAAATAAATTCTCCTGCTCCTAACAGTTGCGGCAATACCACATATGTGTATGTTAGTTGTTGTTTGTACCCATAGCACAGCCAAGAACAATAGTGCGCATTTTGTTTTTTTTATCCTACCTAAAACACACTGACACTGATCATTTTAAAAATGCTTTCTAGAAAAAAATCCTGCCCAAAATTTATTGACCCTGATTTTTGACCCTGATTTGACTTTAACACTAACCATGTCACTGACTTTGATCTAGGTATTTATTTATTTTTTATTATTATTATTACTGTTTGTTTGTTTTTTTACTTTTTTTGTTTGCTTTCTCTCTGCAATGGGAGAGGGATACAATGTATCTCTCTTTCATTCAAAGAGAAAAAAAAACACAGGGGAGGGCTGCACAGTGACTGTTCACTGTGATATCCAGTCAGAGGCTGTCACAATGATCGGGTGACCGGATCATTAGCACGGGACCCAGGGCCAACGGTGATAGCCAGGTCTTCTTGATACGCATATATGCAGCCCCATAGAAAAAAATCCCAGTTCTGTGAGGATGCATATATGAGTATGTTGGCAGGAAGGGGTTAAACATTTATAAACAATGGTATCTTGCACTTACACCCATGACTCCCCTTTTTAGAGCCCTGAAGAAGGAGGTATACTAAAACCCTAAAATGTGTTGGCCAAGATTACAGTTAACAAAAACCTTTTTTTGAATAAGAACCGTTTGTAGAGTCTTTGCTTATAAAAAGCTTTGTCTCTTTCAGTTTGCAGTAGAGTACTCTCCTTTACAATATTTACTTTTCATATTACAGAAAGCATTCATGTGCATGTCAGAAGCCTACACTTGTTATACGTAGTGGTTTCTGGTCAGCACCAGAATTCTTTAACTTTTCAGACTTTTATTGCTGTCCACATGGGAAGACTTCTACTTGCTATCACAGTGAAAAAGGTGATCAGGAAAAGAAGTAATGGGGAATCTCTTCAAATAGTACGGGGAAAGGATAGGCCACGTTTTCATTACTATTTTGTTCTTCTTGGAAATTCCTCCATACTTCTTGCTAGGGTTGCTAACTCATCCCTACAAACCTGAACACACATTAATTACACAGGTTCTGTGGCTGATTAACATGGTAATTAAACTCACTTACTGTCTTATTTGCATTAAATTATTTGCAGAACTTGTGTCATTAATATGTGGTTGGTTTTAAAGGGATGAGGTGGCAACCCTACTTCTTGCTCCAGTGACCATGGTGTCCTGGATCACAATATGGACACAGATTAATGGAAATCTATGCTCCTACTTTTATGACATTGCAGAGATTTTTTTTTTTCAGTAGTAAGGGATCTAATGCTTCATGCATGCACTGCCTCTTGATGGCAGGTAAAATAAGGAAAAAGACTGTGAAGACAGTTCTTAAAGTGGAACTAAACTGTAGCTGAGCACCACAAACTAAAAACACTATTTCAACTATTTTTAATATTCACAGCAAACTCATCCATCTATGTCTCCATGCTTTATTCTGTAGAGAAATCACTTTGAAAAACAGCCCCTTGCATTTATAGCTGTGGCCATCTTGATTAAGGACAGATGATTCATGTAGTATTTACTTGCTGGAATCCATCTGCCCTTAGCTCAAGTATACAGGCAGAAGGGTGTGCTTAGCTGAGAAAATCCCCCACAGATGAAAGAAAAAAATGCCCATCCTGAGATGTTTGACATCACTTTGGCCTAGGCCAGAAACCAGGAAGCAGCCAAAGAAATGTAAGTGAAACAGGTTAAAACAAGTAAATATAATACACCTCCTTATCTATTTAATAAACCTAGTAGCATAAGGTTTAAAAATTGTTCATGTTGATTGAGAGAGTGTAATTCCACTTTAATGGGAAAGGCACATTTTTCATCTCCCATTATGCCCCTCAAGAGATCTGCTTGTATATAGCCAGATGAAAAACACATTGCTGACTGCTTAATATTTTTATTTGTTTGTAAACTTGACAACACTTTAATTCTCAACTGACACTTCGTAGGAAATCTAATTTTAGCAATTGTATCAAGAATGGTCACTGGCAGGTTAATGATGTCCTTAAATTGATGCACAGGACGTCTCAGAGTTTCCTGCATATTCCCAGCATGCATTAATTGTGTTTACCTGCAGCTATTTTTATCAATCAGAATAAAAAAGAAACTTACCATGAGCTCTGACTAGCTGGACAAGTAACGTGGATCAGACATTGTTCAGAATATTATTAGTTGATCGCTGTGCAGTTCTGTATTTGCCAGAGTTTATATGACAAAAAAGTCAATTGGGGTACTTCTCATGGTATCCTGAAAACAATGAAGATGACCTAAATGGGCTTTCTAACTTTAGCACACCAAGGTCGGAATTTTAAATCCAATATTGCTGGATGTTAGGGGTTCTTGTTCTTGGAGATCTTTTAGGTGACACTACACCATCCTTTCACATGATTCTGCATTGCAAGCTCTCTCTCTCTCTCTTTTTCCTGTGGACAACTCTAGTTGGTCAATTGAACTAATCAACAAAATGGCCTACATTTTCACTGGTTAAAGCTGATTTCCAGGGAGATTGAAAAAACTTTTTCCTAACTTTTACTTTTACCTAATCTATAGTTTGTTTTTAATAAAATTCATTCAAAAGCTCAAAATACTTATCTAAAGCTGTCCATACACTGATCAAAATTTGGCTAGTTCCTAATGAAGTAGCCAAAATTTGGTTGGTGGTTGGCCCTGTCAGCCCCGCTTGCCTAATCATCCTTCAACATAAAAACTGGGTGGAAAATTGTAAGCCAAACATTGTCAGCAACCAATCAGATTAGGAATTGTTCTGGTATTCTGATTGCTGCCTGATGCAGGCTGAACAAAAAAAATTTAATAGCGTGTAGCCAGCATTAAAAGATCAGATACACACATTGGATTCACAGAATTCTTTCTTCTAACGATGATTGTTGGTGGCATGGGTGGTGCCTGTTGACCACTGGAAGTGCCAAGTAGAGGGTCCTGAAGCCTTCAGGAGTGACATCACTCAGTGGGCAAACTCAAGACCAGTTGGCTGGACTGCAAAAAGAGCAGAGAGCAGCTTCTGACAACTAGCTGCCACTACAAGCACAGTTGGGTCGATTAGATCTTTAGCTATTTGAAAAAATTCTCACTTTCCGCTGCAGCTACTAAGGTCAAGGGACAGGAAATGAACGAAAATTTTCCCAAGGGGACAGAGACGGCATTAAAATCTTGTGATCCAAAATTCTGCACTGTCAGCTAAATGGTCACACTAAGGCAGCCCATAGATGATTCATTTTTTTTCATTCAACCTGCGGGTTGAATGAAAAAAAGTAGTCGATTCCCCCATCCACACTAAGTGTGTGGATGGGGGAATCGACTACTTTTTTTCACCTCTGTCAGAAAACATTAATAAGCATTGAAGACTATAATCTGCAGCACTGATTGAGTAGTGAAAATCCATCAGGATAATTGTACTGAAGTCAATTGGTAGATCGACTTCTGTACAACCTCCCTGCCCGTACATGGATCGAAATTCAGCTGGTCACTGCTGAACCGGCTGAATTTAAATCCATGTATCGCAAGCCTGATGCTGCAATTAAAACCTGTCAAAAGTTATAGCTCTTCCCTACTCTATCTAAAACAAAAACGTTTAAACAGGATTTTCAGTTAATATGAGTAAAGAGACATTTACGGGTTGTTAATATGACCGAAGCAAACTGGGTAACAAAAAATGAAAATGAAACATTTTCTGGTGACATTTGTCTTTAATAGATCTTTTATGTGAATGATCAAATGCATCCTTTTTTTTTCAAAGGGGTCCCCTTAGCTTCAGCTATTGTTTAATACCATGTTTAGAGCATTTTATAGTGTCTACCATAGGTCACCTGGCACTCCATTAGCCCAGTAGCAGGACATAAAAGCTTTCTCCATTACCCCTAAGCCTCAAGCTGTGTTAGATTAAGATGTAAATGAAGTGAATTTTCTTATCTCAGGCTGACACAGTGCCAAATTATAAAGAGTCATCTCATTTTATTCTGTGACATTGAGCACAAAGCCTGTATTGGCACGATGGACATCTTTAAGTCAAACGTTCTGCCTGACACATTGTACATATTCAGAGGAGAGGTTGGGTAAGGAATCACAACGTTCTGTAAGCTCCGTTGTTCCAAAAGAATGCATCGGATCAGTATGCAAAATCCACCCACTGTCAGTGTTAATGCTGGCATTGTGCTGCCATGACAAATACAAGAATGACGCATTTACCAAAGAGGTAAAGCTGAAAAAGTAAAGATTAACCCATTACTAATCATTTATATGTAAAGACTGGAATATTTAAATAAGATGGAATGAGATCTGGTGCAATTGGTTTAAATTACGTCTGTGTTAAGGTTTCGGTTACTTAACATGCTTTGTTCAATCTTGGAAAACAAATTGGCTATTCCCCGGTCACTCTGCTCAGTGGCCATAGCAAAGTGAAAAAGACTTGTGTAAATAAAAATTCAGTCTTGCCAGAGCTTACTCATGTCGTAGGACCCTCTCCTCACTTGACAATGGACAAATCTCAAATTCAATTGATTGATTGGTTCGTTCTGTCAAAATGCCATTGGTCTGCTTCCTTCGTTAGGATGACAACGCTGAAAAGCACCTGTGGAATTAGCCACGGCATTGTCCCCTTGTCCACTATCATATGTATTTTAAATCTGAAATTTAGTTTACTGTAAAACTCATGAGACCAGTGGTACAGAAAAACCCGCAGAAGCAAGTAGTAAGGTAAGTAATTCACTCTATTTCATACCCCCTAGACCACCCTTTCTCAACCCTTTTAACATAGAGGAACTCTTGAAACAACTTTCCTGTCCCAGAAAATGTCTGTTAATATATACTATCAGGAGCGGACTGACAACTCATGAGGCCCCCGGGCAATAGGGGATCATGGGGCCCCTGTGTCCTTGCCCAAGCTCAAAAAAGCCTATGAAATAGGTACCAGGGGCATCTCATGGGGCCCCCTACTGACCCCGGGTCCTCGGGCAGTGCCCGAGTTTCCAAATGGTCAGTCCGCCCCTGTATACTATATCTACAACTCACAGTATATTAGTGCGATGGTCACTGAAAAGAATGCTCCTTACACATGTAGTCAGTGGGAAGAATCCCATGCTTACTAGACATGTGCATTTTGTTTTGTTTTGATTCGTTTTTTGGAAGAAACTTTAATTGTTGGAGATTTGAATGTATATGAATCTCCGAATGGATATAGTAATGAATGCAATGAATCCAAAAAAAAGTTATAACAAAATTAACGAATGCATTTGTTTCATTCAGATGACATCACATTATGCAATTGTAGTTCGGGCCCATGGGGAATTTAACACATTTTTCTAATTAGTTTTGTACTTTAGATTCAGATAATGAATGGATTAAAATTTGTTCCATATGTTAATTTGGATGTACATGACACCAGTTGATATTGTCCAATCAACTCATGCCATTTTTCTTGGTGGATTGGACTAGTGTCCTTCTAATTTGATAATATATCAAATATAAAGCAATCTTCTAGAAAAACACATTTTTCAAATCTACCTGGACCAACGAATATACAAAACAAATGCCGAAGATACAAAGCGAATTCTAAAAAACAAATGGGACAAACATAACCAGTATGATGAAACAAAATTCTTCAATGAACAAATGCAACTGAAATGAACATTTCCAACGTGCAGATGTCCAGTGCTTACAGAAAGCTAAAAAGATCAGTAGTTACTTATGTGAGAGGCAGAAATTGCTCGTTGCCAAGGGGACCCCTAGCAACTTCTGAAGAGACACCAGGGTTCCACAGACCCTTGATTGAGACAGGTTGGCTTAGACTAAATAAGCATTTAATTATGAAGCACCAACTTGGTCAAATGGGAGAATGAAATTGAAGGTAGGCAGTGGCTAAATGACTATTTTTTTTCCTGCGGGGGGAAAACTGCAGGGTCACTTTAAGCACACGTCCTTTGATATACTATTTTATACTTCAGTAAAGGATTCTTGCTTGAGATTCATCTGTGTTGCAAAACTTCTTTTGAAATCTTATGTTGTAGGTCTTAGTTTTGGAGAAGTTAGATGAAATACCAGAGATGGGGCTTAATAAAAAAAATGTCTTTTGCAGGGGTCCAAGCTTGGTTTGAAGTGAAAATGCCTCTTAAATGAAAACTTTCCTAAGAGAAATAGTTTTTTTTTTCATTTACACTTTTCGGTTCCTACCTAATATTACTACTCACTGACTTAGTACTTTTATTCACATACCAAGAACAAGTATAGAGATCAGGACTTCTGACTTTTCTGATGTGCATGCTTGTCCATGTCAGTGACTCAGAATAAAGGTTAGATTTTAATAGTTCAGACGTCAATTTGTGATGCTATAAAGTAGTAACTGTGAAATGCAGAGACAGCCGTCTGTGAAACTTTGTACAGTATCTGTCTATCATAATTGTTATCTTCATTGAAATATAAGTGGTAAGACCCAATAATTTCATACCTCTGCATTAATATGTTATGCAGTTTAAAAATAAGCAATTTTGTCTGTGCTTGATTCCCATTTACTTTCACTAACTTTTCAGAAAAAAGTATAGGCCTTATGGTCTCTTTCCTTTAGGCCCGCTTCAAATTGTACATTACAATAAGTACCTGTGTTAATGAACATTAAGTGTGCTGCAGTTAAGGCAGTTTGTTCATTTTAAATGGACCGCCAATGCACATTGACTCACAACAAACTGGACATACATTCATAGGTGTTGTAGTGTGCCTGCTATTGTACAATGCTTTAGGGTGCCATTTATAGTGAATGGCAATATAACGTATTCTGACTCAGATTGTTGTGATAGCAATTTATCCCTTGTGAGACCTCTCTGCCTAGCCTGTATAAGCAGATATAATCACTGTGGACAATCCTTATCAGATAGCTTGAACTCACCAATACTGTGTTCATCCAGAAGTTGCTTTATTCTGTACATGTGACAACAGGATACAGCAGAATGAATGGTTTCCAGTATTATGCGGTCAAAAGATGATACTTTCTGTAGCGTACTATGCAGAATACATGTGTCCCTGTTACATGTGGACTGTTAGCTGCCTCCATGACACAGGAAGTGCTGTACTCAAAAAGAAGGGAGGAGCTTCATATGCAAAGGAATTGTGTCATAGATCTCAGGGAGGTAATATGAAAAAACAAGTGCATTACCAAATAAGGCCACTGGATGGCAGCATATAACTAACTATAGAAATATCCATAGGAAATGGTACAAAGAATAAACTACCGTATTTTCCGGCGTATAAGACGACTTTTCAACCCCTGAAAATCTTCTGAAAAGTCGGGGGTCGTCTTATACGCCGGTGCGAGCCGGTGTCAGGGCGGCACTTTTTCGAGGGGCGGCGCGGCACCGCCCCCCCTCCTCCTCCAACAGACACTAAGTACAGGGGTGGACAGAGGGGCTGCTGTACCTTACCTGGCTCCGGTCCGACGACGATCCGGTCCAGGAAGCGCGGCTGCTCCTTCTTTCAGTTCGGCCGCTTGATGGTCACGTGGCCGCTCGGCTCCGCCTCCTCACCGGTGATTGGGCGCCAGCACTGGAAAGGCACACAGGCGACCAATCACCGGCGAGGAGGCGGAGCCGAGCGGCCCCGTGAAAATCGAGCGGCCGCACTGGAAGAATGAGCAGCCGCTCTTCTCCCCCACTGACACTAACGATGGGGCACTATTTCTCCTCCCCCATTGACACCAACGATGAGGCACTGTTCCTCCCCCACTGACACCAACGATGAGGCACTGTTCTCCCCACTGATACCAATGATGGGGCACTATTCCTCCTCCCCACTGACACCAATGATGGGGCACTATTCTCCCCACTGATACCAACGATGGGGCACTATTTTTCCCCCACTGACACCAACGATGGGGCACTATTCCTCCCACTGATACCAACGATGGGGCACTATTCTCCCCACTGATACCAATGATGGGGTGCTATTCCTCCCACTGATACCAATGATGGGGTGCTATTCCTCCCACTGATACCAATGATGGGCCGCTATTCCTCCCACTGACACCAATGATGGAGCACTATTCCTCCCACTGACACCAATGATGGGACACTATTCCTCCCACTGACACCAATGATGGGGCACTATTCCTCCCACTGACTAATGATGGGGCACTATTCCTTACACTGACTAATGATGGGGCACTATTCTTCACACACTGACACTAATGATGGGGCACCATCATTGGTGTCAGTGGGAGGAATAGTGTCCCATCATTGGTATCAGTGGGAGGAATAGTGCCCCATCATTGGTGTCAGTGGATGAAATAGTGCCCCATCATTGGTGTCAGTGGGAGAAGTAGTGCCTCATCATTGGTGTCAGTGGGAGGAATAGCACCCCATCATTGGAATACCATACTGAAATACCATACCATATTGAAATCAAATCTGATGTTTTTTCATTTTTATTTGGTGTGCGTTGGAAGAGGGGTAGTCTTATACGGAGAGTATAGCCCAAACCCTATATTTTAACAGGAAAAGTAGGGGGTCGTCTTATACGCCGGAAAATACGGTATATGAATTCTCATGTACATTAACATAAATATTAACTGTGTAACAGCATATAACGCATCCTATTACATACATTACCCCAACACACCAAACTGATTGGGTTAGTAAATGAACTGTAACAAGTCCCCTGTTCACCAGCCAGGTAGATATATGCTCAGGGACATTCTAAGTTATTTTACTAAAATCGTTTTTCTGGTAAAATGACCAATTTCAGCTTTGACAAAATGATGTCTAAATTAGCTATAAATAATATATATATATGTAATAGAGAGGACTATATATGCCATATGTGTGACGGGAGTCACTTTGGGTGGGGGGCTCATGAAACCCAGCTTACTATGCAGAGGAATTACTTCAGATGGGACAGTAATATTTATCAGCCATATGAAGACTATTCCTGGTTGTTGATTCTGAACTAGACATGTGAATTGAAAGAGCTGATAACGCTGGCCTCTCCTCTACTCCAGTGTAGGAGCTGGACTGTCTGCTCTGTTGTGAGATCCTAATTCATCAAACCATTGTCTAGGTGTAAATTCCCATTCACCTTTTGTTTCTGTCACCCAGCTAGCTAACCTAATTAACTTACCATTTAGAGTGTTAAGTCTATTTCTGTATATAGCTGCGTTTGCATATGATCATGTGATCAGTCTCAATTTGTATTGTATAAAAAGCCCGTTTGAGTTTAAAATAAAGAGTTCCATGTTCAGACAGACTGGTGTCGTCTAGTCTTGTATGGTCGGCTGTGGTGTTTGTTGTCAGTATTCGGACAGGGAAGTGGTATTCTAACGGAAGTACTCAAGCGCAGTCTGGATCGGGTCCCTTACATTGGTGGCAGCGGTGGAATTCTAACTGCAGTCTGGGACATCCAAACCTGCACTGGGATACAAGGTTCGGATAGCAGGAGAGGAGAGATACAGATACCACCCGCAGCTATGGAAATGGAGGTCTTATGACGAATGCAGCAAGTGCTGGCTTATTAGGGCGATCCTGTTTCTGCACGGGACGAGCTTGGATGGAGGAATGCATCTATCCAACAGCTGGATGAGGGTATGGAAGATGGAGCAGTCGGCTCATCCCTCCAATTACAGATCCTAGAATGTATGGATCTAATGGATTTTTCACTGGAGGATGTTATGGGTGATGAGTCACCTGCCAAAGTGCTGTCACTGGGCCTAAGGACTACCAGCCCGTGCCCTGGACATTTAGCCATTCCAGAGACTGGGGATTTGATAGACTTTTCTGCTGAGGAAAAACAGCCTGGTGAGCCTCCAGCAGAAGAGCTGGCAACAGGGCCAAACATTGCTGAGCTCTACCCAGCACCAACAGCAGCTTCAGTCTCCCTGAGAGAAGAGGCTACACTACTGACAGGGACATGGGATTTCCTGCCAGCAGCATCTTTGGAGGTAAAAGAAACTTCTCCAGCTGAAGCACTGACAACCGAACAGAGGGTCCAGAACCTCTGCCCCACACCTGCGGTAGTTTCAGAGGCCTAGAGGGAGAAGGGAGAGGAGATTATTGTCCTCCCTCCCCCACAGTCAGCCAGAGTGGAGGAAACTGTCTTCCGTGCCAATTCTGGATCTGTGCACCAGGGGGACAGTGACGGAGGAATGTCATCCCAGCAGCAGATCCAAAGTCTGGGAGAGGAGGAAGCCGGCCTCCCGCCCCCATGGTTAGCCAGAGCAGATGTGGGGTCCCCAGCAGAAGTGCTGGCAACAGGACAGAGCGCCGCTGGCCTCTGCCTAGCAAGTACAGTGTCTCCACAGCATCAGGGAGCTGGAGTGATTGGCCGCTCTCCCCGGCAGCACATTGAGCTCCAGAATGTTCAAAACCATACAGCCAAAGCACTGGCAGCTGGACAGAGCGTCAATGACCTCTGCCCCACCCCCTCTAAGGACAACTATCCCTTGCAGTCGAGAATGGAAATCAGGTTGACCATCTATGTGATTTCACTCTGCCCTCAACTACCCAAAGATGTATTTCCCACTACGGTCTCAATTGGTATACCCCAGTCGGCCCAGATCCTCAACAGCATGATGGCTGGAGACAAGCCACCCTGTCTGCTTTTCAGCAGCTGAAAGGACTACAGGGAGAAGGGCCAGTCTGCACTTCTCCCCAGCGGCGGGTATGTTATATGAGAGAGGCAAAGGTTGGCTGGGTGAGTAATGCTATGTTTGGCACAATGTGTTTGGGGTACTGTGTGGGTATGGGCAGTGGGGGACTGGGACTATGGACTAACATCGAAGTCAACCCATCTTGGGTTTCCTCCGGTGTAAGTTCCATGCCGAAAGGGGAGATATGTGACGGGAGTCACTTTGGATGGGGGGCTCATGGAACCCAGCTTACTTTGCAGAGGTTGGGAGACCCCCTGTCTCAGCTCCTCATATCCCTCTTATGTGCAAGTCACCCTGTGTCTCTTAGGGGCACAGGGAGACTAATGGATGCTGAGAATGCAGTTGGCATTACTTCAGATGGGACAGTAATATTTATCAACCATATGAAGACTATTCCTGGTTGTTGATTCTGAACCAGACATGTGAATTGAAAGAGCTGATCACGCTGTCCTCTCCTCTACTCCAGTGTAGGAGCTGGACTGTCTGCTCTGTTGTGAGATCCTAATTCATCAAACCATTGTCTAGGTGTGAATTCCCATTCACCTTTTGTTTTAGTCACCCAGCTAGCTAACCTAATTAACTTACTGTTTAGAGTGTTAAGTCTATTTCTATATATAGCTGCGTTCCCATATGATCATGTGATCAGTCTCAATGTGTATTGTATAAAAAGCCCATTTGAGTTTAAAATAAAGAGTTCCATGTTCAGACATGCTGGCGTCGTCTAGTCTTGTATGGTCGGCTGTGGTGTCTGTTGTCGGTTTTCGGACAGGGAAGCGGTATTCTAATAGAAGTACTCAAGCGCAGTCTGGGTCGGTCCGTTACAATATGTTCATGCTACACTCCTGGGTGGTCTCTGGGAACCATAAACTATGCCGTAGGCAGAGGTGAAAATTCTCCTTTATTAATGAAAGAGTTAATAAACATACAATCACATAAAATCCATTTTCCAAAAAGTCAAACCAAATCTAATTACAGAAAACATGCTCCGGCACTTGATGTGATATACAGCTTGCCCAACAAACGCACCTTTTAGTGCAGTTAATAGTTAATTTAGGCCTCCTTGGACCAAACAAAAATTATTTAAACAGACATTAAACCTGGAATCAGTCTTTAAGAACCATAAAAACTACCTAAAATTAAGCTTTCCCTTTTGATTACAACACATTTTAACAATTGTCCTAATTTTCACCAAAATTTTGGCAAGCTTAAAACTCCCAATTTTAGTAATCCCTACTTGGTAATTAACTACAATCCTTTGTGTGAAGAAGTCGTTATTCAAAAGTGTACTAACCTAAGGGGCAACTACAGTAGTGGCATAGTCAGGGTATTAGTGGCTGAAGTCAGTTTGGTTTAGAATGTGTTTGTAATATTGGAAAGTATTTGATTCTAATTTGTGTGCTGTTTATGCTCTTTACAATCTTTTAAATAGCTGGGTGGCTTTTTACGGAAAACTTCCACTATACTTACTAATTTTAAGTCTGATTGTATCCAATGTACATTTGTTTAATTAAACTATGCAATATTGGATATATTTTAATTCCTTTACTACTTCTGTGCCAATTATGCTCCATTTCAGAACAATAAGAATAAAAATATTTATGGGATGTAGGAAACACATTCCTCCAGGCTACAGTTTAATTAGGCCCGTGTTTTTGTTTATGTCAAAGAAATAACTCAGCTCACATCACAAAATTTATCAGTTTTGTTTTTAATCAAGTTAAGAACAGTGCAGGTTGCATATTCATAAATACTGTTTTATTATTTGTTAGATTTTCATAATGAAACTTGAGCAGATTAGAAACAGTAGTAGCTTTATACTGATGTAATTAACATTCCCAAAATTGGAATTATGCACTTATCATGACTCAAACAACCTGATGATCTGTGAGAAACTTTGCATAGAAATTAGTTTTTAGAATCCATGTCTGCCAAACCTCTATCAACTGTGTGTGGTCTCATGCACAGCTTCATGCGGAACCAAACATATATGTACACTTTATGGCCAAACATCTTTGGGCACCCTTCACTTTAACTGTATATGAGCTTGTTGGACATCCCATTCCAAAACTATTAAAATGTATCTAAACCCAAAAACAAAACATTTCTATATTGCAGCTTTCCAATACTTAAAAAGGAACTTCACCTGCCCAATTTTTTTCCCTGCATACCTGATGCTGTGTCCTGCATGGTAAAGTTTCTCACCCACCCAACAAATTCAGGGTAGTCCTGCTAAGAGCCTCTTCTCTGCAGCCATCACTCGGTTCCTGCATAACCATCTTCTCCTTGAACATCATAGGGAGGCTGCTGGCTTTTCTAAGTTTGAACTCCCGATGTTTGGCTCGCCCCCTTCTCCTTAGAGAATTGAATGATTGTAGAGCTCCCTGTACCTCTTGGGATATGCAGATCACATATCCCAGGAGGCATCGAGGGGGTTGTTATGGAAAAGAGCAACGTTATTTTTAAGGATGTAGATCCACTTTAAATGTGGTGGTTTCACTAGTATTCCTTTTTTAGGCTTTTTGTCCTTTATTTTATCTAGGTGATCCTGCAAGTAGCACACACCCTGTCTTATCATTGGTTGAACTCTATGGAAGCGCAGGGTAGCCATCAGAAATTTTGGGGCCTCTCACACAGATTTAGGCCTGGGCCCCCCGAGCCTGACCACCAACATTCCCCAGGGTCCGTCCACTGGCCCACTGGCCGTCTTACCATGGAGAAGTGAGCCAGCCGTAAGTGGGAGCAGGTACTTGTCAAACTCCCCCCAAAAGGTGCCAAATGTGGCAGCAGAGGGGGGGGGGCAGATAAGTGGAGCTTCTACTTTTGGGTAGAACTCCGCTTTAATTAATGAAAATGAAAAGTGTATTCCAAGTCATCAGTGCTTGAAGATTTAACAGTAAGGAATTATATTTTGACCAAAAAATATGAAGCCTGCCACCATGACAAGGTAGACTCTTCTGTGTAGGAAATTTAATACTAATTGCACTACATTTTCAAAGAGACATCCCAATCCAGCAAAGATACATTCCCATATATTCAGCAAAGAGACAGCCTCATATATTTAGCAAAGTGATGGCCCAATCCAGCAAAGATACATTTCCATATGTTCAGCAAAGAGAAAACCCAATCCAGCAAAGAGAAAGCCTAATCCAGCAAAGAGACATCCCAATCCAGCAAAGAGATACCCCATATACTCAGCAAAGAGACAGCTTAATCCAGCAAAGACAAATCCCCATCTAGCAAGAAGACAGCCCAATCCAGCAGAGATATCCCTATATAAACAGCAAACAAAATACCAATCCACCAAAGAGACAGCCCAATCCAGCAAAGAGACATTCCCATATAGCAAAGAGATGGCTCAGTCCAACAAAGACATGTCCCCATTTAGCAAAGAGATGACCAAATCCAGCAAAGAGACAGCCCAATCCTGCAAAAAGACATCCCCATATAGCAAAGAGTTGGCCCAATCAAGTAAAGAGACATCCGCATACATTCAGCAAAGAGACAGCCCAATCCAGCAAAGAGACAGCCCAACCCAGTAGAGAGACATCCTCATATAGCACAGACAGCCCAATCCAAAAAAGATTCATCCCCATCCAGCAAAGAGACAGCCCAATCCAGCAAAGAGACAGCCCAATCCAGCAAAAAGACATCCCCATATATTCAGCAAAGAGCCCAATCCAGCAAAGAGACATTCCCATATAGCAAAGAGACTTCCCCATCCAGCAAGGAGACATCCCCATCCAACAAACAGACAGCCCAATCCAGGAAAGACACATTCACATCCAACTAAAAGATATCCCCTTATATTCAGCAAAGAGACAGCCCAATCCAGCACAGAGACACCCCATCCAGCAAGGAAAGAGACATCCCCAGCAAGCAAAGAGACAGCCACAGCCCAATTCAAGAAAGAGACAGTCATAGCTCACTTCCAAGCCTGCTCAGCCCTTACAGCTATTACCACTGTTCAGCAGTGCCTGCCTTTCCTCTCTGCCAGGCATGACTCCTCTGAGGCTCCCAGAACCCCTGCACTAGGTCGGTGCTCTGAGCAGTCCTCCTTACCAGAGTCCCAGTTCTGATGGAGGGTGGAAGCCAGGAGGCAGAACACTAGTATGTGGTGGAGCAGGGAGCAGGAAGTTATACTCTCCTCCTCTGCCGGGACCTGTGAATCCACGTGATTGGTTGCTAGGATGCCAGGCAGTCCTAGCCACCAATAATTTTGACAGCAGTGGCCAGAGGAAGGCAGGGACTCAGGAACCAGTGGAGTGGGCGGCACCAGCGGGAGTCAGGACTAATTGTCAGTGTAAAACAAAGGGGAGATGCCAACTTGGAGCCCATGCCCCCTACATCTGTATGGGCTGCCCCCCCCCCCCCCCGATGGGGGCCCTGGAAAGCGCAATGGAGCCAATAGAGTTTTACATAAATAAAAGCTGACCATTGTAAGCACTCCACTCCTGTCATTGTTAATGGTTTGTCTCAACCACCTAACTGCCACTTTAGCTGGACAGCTTATTCTGTTAAAGGAAGCTGGAAAAAAAGACTTACTGGCTAAATCGCCAGGTGAAAATTAAGTCACATATAAGGATCAGTAATCTGTAATATAATAAATCTTGTTTTGGGTTTAGATACAGTTTAATACTGTGTTGTTTCCCCCTTGCACTCTTCTATAGAGTCACCCTATAGTCCTGCACACCCAGGCAATACACAACATCTACACAGACATGCATCCAGGAGACAGTAACCAGTCCTTGAGCTTGTTTTTTTTATGTTTTATTAGGGGATGATAAAATGGATGGGGTAAGGGGTGTATGGAATGCCCAAGGGGACGTTAACTGAGGACAATTTCCTAGAACTATGTACAAGTTCTTTGAACAGCAAAGTTCTCTTTTTGGAGAGCTAGCCAGCCTCTCCTAGTGTACCACCCCAGGCCTCAGATACTTCTCTATCCAGCTGTCTGAAGGAATACATGGGCAGGGGATACAGTGTCTTACATAGTTAATTAGCCTGGTTGAAAAAAGACAAAAGTCCATCTAGTTCAACCATTAAAAAAGAAAAAGTTATAATCCTACACCCACAGTTGACCCAAAGGAAGGCAAAAAACTCCAGCAACGCATGATTCAATTTGCTCCTGCCGGGGAAGAAATTCCTTCCTGATCCCCCGAGAAGCAATCAGATATTCCCTGGATAAACTTTACCTATAAATGTTAGTATCCAGTTATATTCTGTGTATCTAATAAAGAATCCAGGCCTTTTTTAAAGCAATCCACTGAGCAGGCCGGAACCAACTCTTCAGGGATTCTATTCCACATTTTCACAGCTCTAACTGTGAAGAAACCTTTCCGTGTTTGGAGATTAAATTTCTTTTCCTCCAGACAGAGTGCCCCCTTGTCCTCTGTGATGACCTCAGGGTGAATATCTCTACACCGAGTTCACTATATGAACCACTGATGTATTTATACATGTGATCATATCCCCCCTTAATCTCCTCTTCTCAAGAGAGAATAAATTCACTTCCTCTAATCTTTCCTCATAGCTGAGCTCCTCCATGCCTCTTATCAGTTTGGTTGCCCTTCTCTGTACTTTCTCCAGTTTCCCAATGTTCTTTTTGTGAATTGGTGCCCAAAACTGAACTGCATATTCCAGATGAGGTCTTAGTAATGATTTGTACCGGGGTAAAATGATATCTCTCTCTGGAGTCTATACCTCTTTTAATACAAGAGAGGATTTTGCTCGGTGTAGAAACCGCAGCTTGGCATTGCATGCCATTATTAAGCTTGTGATCTACCAAAACCCCCAGATCCTTCTCCATTATTGATTCCCCCAGTTGTACCCCCCCTAGTATGTATGATGTATACATATTCTTAGCCCCCAACTGCAGAACCTTACATTTATCAACATTAAACCTCATTTGCCATATAGTTGCCCAATTAAACAGTGCATTGAGGTCGGCTTGTAAGTTGGGGACATCCTGTAAGGACGTTATTCCACTGCAAAGCCTGGTGTCATCTGCAAAGACTGAAATGGGATTTATAATCCCAGACACTATATCATTTATAAATATATTAAAAAGTAAGGGTCCCAACAC
Source organism: Staurois parvus (assembly GCF_062004578.1). Lineage (NCBI taxonomy): Eukaryota > Metazoa > Chordata > Amphibia > Anura > Ranidae > Staurois > Staurois parvus. The sequence goes on from NW_028318222.1 coordinate 1,886,161, forward strand.
TGAACCTTGGGGTACACCACTGACAACCCTAGACCATTCAGAGTATGAATCATTAACCACTACTCTCTGAATACCATCTTTTAGCCAGTTTTCTATCCATTTACATATAAATTTTTCCAAGCCTGTAGACTTTACCTTACACATTAGCTGTGTGTGGAGAACTGTGTCAAACAGTTTTGCAAAATCCAAGAATACCACATCCACCGCCACTGTCCAAGCATGCCACATCCACCGCCACCCCTCTGTCCAAAGTATACCATGTCCACCACCACCCCTCTGTCCAAAGTATACCACGTCCACCACCACCCCTCTGTCCAAGGCTTTGCTCACCTCCTCATAAAAACAAATCAGATTTGTTTGATAACTTCTGTCTTTCATGAATCCATGCTGTTTGTTGTTTAAAATATGTTTGTCCAGCAAGAACTCATCTCTGTAGTCTTTTATTAAACTCTCCAGTATCTTCCCAACTATAGAAATTAAAGTGCCTATCACTTTAAATATAAGAGAGTCTCAGGTCCAGTTTCCCACTAGAGTGCTCCTTCCCCTTTCTGGCCCTGGGGGTGTAGGTCTAGTCACTTTGTCTGTGAGCTAATGGGCCAGTGACTGAGCAGACTCACCCCAGGCCCCAGCCTCCTGTTGGGGTTGGTCAGGATCCCTCAAGAGAGCAGACCAGCTCCTCCTCACCCCGCCCACTGAGTTCTAGAGACTCCTCCAAGTCTCTAGATCAGGAGGAGGTGTCAGGGAACTGTTCTGCAGAGCCTCTCAGCCCTGACCTTAATTTGAACCCTGCTGACTATTTCCCCAGGTTGCTCCTCAGCTTTCCTAGCTAAATATTGGTCTCTAACTCCCCCTAGCTATCTAGGAGGGGGAAAAAAAGATTCTCCAGCTAGCCATACACTGTTAGTTATTTTCTTCAATTCAGCCAATAACAGATTCCTGCATCTATACAAATGGTGGATGGAGGAATCTCCGCACTGGTATATTGTATTATATCCGAGAGCCTCTGTTGCTGATCAAGGAAAATTTTACAGCATGTCTTTTCGACAGACATCGATCAAAGAACTGACTACTATCACGTGGAGACTGCCACGCACTTATCAATATTCAGCCAGTCCCTGCTGAACCAGCTGAATTTTGATCAGTCAGTGTATGGCTAGCCTAAAGAGTAACTCCACTTTTGCTGAGAAAAAAATATTCCCTGCTGGGTGATCAATGTGTATTGCAAATATTTTAACAAATTTTGTTGTAGATTCCTGCCTTTTGCTACTCTGAAGAAGCAGCTGTTTGTTTGTCTGTGTCTATGTGCAGAGTGAATCTGTATGGGAGTGGTTTCCTAAGTATCAATCAATTGCTGCACCTGCAGGACTTTAATGAGGATCTGCATCCCTTTAGATTTGATTTCCCTTGGGAGTATCTCACCAAAAATTAAATTTTTGTTGCAGAAGATCTATCAAAATCTATCTTGTATCTTAGTTAAGACTTCTGGGAAAATCAGTGTGCCAATCACACAAGCAGGAAATTACATATCTGGGGGGTGTTTGTACACCATCTATGTACAGAACACCTCCAGGTTGCCATATTGCATTGTATTTTGCAGAAAATTACAGTGCTGCAAATTAAAAAGGAAAGGTATTTTTAATAACATTCATTTACAATATGACTTGTGTTCCAATTGTATACACTATATTATTTGCTAATTTTTTTCCTTTGAAAGTGAAGTTACACTTTAAGGATGCAGGTTTTTAATGAATTTTCATATTTTGGTTGAACAAAATGGATATATATCTTTTTTCAATTTGACTACCTTTTTCACTAAGAATTCCAGTTTTTGCCATCAACCGCCTGTGTCCTCAATCCAAACCTCTATATTTCATATATAGGATGGGGCAGGGGCGGACTGACCATTTGGAAACTCGGGCAGTGTCCGAGGGCCCTGGGTCAGTAGGGGGCCCCATGAGATGCCCCTTGTACTTTTTTCATAGGTTTTTTTGAGTTTGTGCAAGGACACAGGGGCCCCATGATCCCCTATTGCTCGGGGGGCCCCATGAGTTTTCAGTCCGCCCCTGGGATGGGGTATCAGGACAGTTTGGATAGATAATGTGCATGTCATAAAAATCTGGCTCAGCTCCTCGCAGTAAGTACGTGTTTCTCTTTATTTGTGACATCTGTATTTTTGGAAAATCACTGAAATGACTAATCTCCATATGCCTTTTTTTTTTTTCGTTTCCCTTCATATCTTTTTTCCATATTTACAACTTCCTTGAATTGCTGACCGCAACAAAGACTGAAGTCTGTTATCTTAGCCGGCAGATGAGAAAAAAAACCTGCAACTGAAAATTATCTAATTTTGCAATTTCCTGGTATAAGCCAGAGAAAAGTATAACAAACACAGCCATGGATAGCCATTGAATATTATCAGTCAGTATATGGGGAATATGTATTACTTATAGGCTGCTATTCAAACCTTTGTATTTTAGGGTATTGATTTTCTAAATTGTGCACCACTCCTTCATACTGCAACAGTCCACCTAAAACTTTCAGATGCTGGAGAGTTAAGCCATCTGACTTATTTTGAGTCTGACTGAGTTTATTTTATCCCTGGGGGGCATTATTGGTGCGATCTCTGCTCTGAATCCTGGGTCAGAACACCTGTTGTGGCAAATATGATGGATTATCACCCTCCTTTTGGATTTCTTATTTATTCTAAATTATGGACAATGGGAGAAGTGAATCTGATACATACAAAGGTGGGTGGGAACTCCCAAAACGTTCCAAATGGAAAGGAGTCAAAAATTACAGTAGGGAGATCTCACTGTTAGAATATCCAAGACATTAAAGAAGGCTCATCATACTCAACTATTAGCTAAAATATAACTCTTGGGTGGACTGATCCTTTAAGCAAAGAGCAGCATGCAGAGTGCTGTATTATGTGCCTTATAAGGCTTGGGGTCCATTTCTACTAGGTGTACTTTTGCATTTGAAAGCATGCTGGCTCAGCTGTGACTGAATTTCCCAAATCTCCACTAGGGGTCCTGCTTCATCACAGGGCTGACTAGGGCCTCACTGCCCTGCCCATATACAGCCCACACAGAACTCTCTTTGTGAAACATGTGCATGATGGCAGGTTATAATCCCTTCAGTCATCATCCTCCTGGTCATAGCTAGCAATGACCCACCAATGGCTGTGGGCACTCTTTGTGCTAGGCCTTGTGTCATCCTTGTGGTTGCAGGATAGGCCTCAGGTAGTCCACTGAACACTTGAGGCCCATGTGACATGGGGGCCCAGGTCACTTGAAGGGGGTCTGATCCTCACTGTGAATGCACATAAATACAACCAACCACTAAATTTTATAGTTTGCAGTTTCACCCCTCACCCCCTATCCAGCACCAGCCCCAACCTGGCCAAGTACGCACCACTGTAATTCTCCTTCCACATCCTGTATCTAAAAGTGTGTCTCCTACATGAGATGCACCTGTCCAGGGCTGTGGTCCGTGTGCTATCCCAACTCAAACTTTCACAGATATCAGACATCCACGTGAAACTCCATACTTCAACCAGAGGCTCAGTCCAACTCTATTTTATTAAATACTTGAGGTAGTAAATAGGTAACAGTCATTAGCAAAGAATAATCTTTATCACAAAATAACAAGCATGTCTATACTTACCTGCTCTGTGCAGTGATTTTGCACAGAGCAGCCCTGATCCTATTTTTTTGGGGTCCCTGCCAGCGCTCCTCCCTCTCAAGCAGTGCCCTGGGGGCACCGCTGCATGCTCATCTCCGAGCTGCAGCTCTATGTGTCCATAACGCCCATGTGAAAGAGGCCTAACAGGGGCCTTCTGGACACATGGATGTTCCGATCTGGTCCGCCTGAAAAACGAACAGGCGGACCCGATCGGAAGGTTCATGTGTCCAGAAGGCCCCTTTTAGGCCTCTTTCACATGGACATTCCGATCGGGTCCTCCTGCCTGTTTTTCAGGTGGACCCGATTGGAACGTCCATGTGTCCATAAGGCCCCTTTTAGGACTCTTTCACATGGACATTCCGATCGGGTCCACCTGCCTGTCTTTCAGGCGGACCTGATCAGAATCTTTATTCTCCTCTATGGAGTGGCAGGTGTAACGAACATGTGTCTGTTTACACTCGCCGACATCCAATCCGATCCAACCCACAAAAAAGAGACAGATGAGGATCCAATTCTCCTTCCATTCATTGGATCAGGTCGGATGGAAATAGACAAGCGGTCTGTTTTCATCTGACCACCCATTGAGGAGAGCAAGCTGCTCTGTGTCCGCTCTGTATCAGCGGAGCAGACACGGACCTCTCATCCACTTGCTCAGAGGGGATCAGCAGAGAGCTCCCCAGCAGAGCAAGCGGATCCGCTAAATTGGTCCACCCAAGTGAAAGGACCCTTACACGGGTATCATCCAATCAGTCATGTTTTTTCAAAGAAAAAACGCATTCAATTTACATCAGTTTTTACATCAGTTTTATGTTCAGTTTATATCAGTTTACGTCAGTTTTCACTTGCGTTTATTTCAGTTCAGTTTACATCACTTTATATCAGTTCAGTTTACATCAGTCCACATCTGTTTTTGCATATGTTTTTACCTAGTTGTAGCAGAGATCAATCAGAGGTGACAAAAGTATAAACAAAAAATGTTCTTTCCTAAAAACGGACATAAACAAAACGGATGTAAATGGATGGCATCCGTTTACATCCGTTCTGACCCGTTTCAATGGATCTGGACGTCACGTACCCTGGTACATTTAAAAAAACAGACCATAGCGGACGTAAACGGATGGTAAATGGATGATCATCTGTTCACATCCACTGGTCCATAGGAGACATTGCTGTCCGTTTTGTATCTGTCAACGGATGGATGAGAAAGAGACAAACGGTCCACCCATGGGCCTTACACACATACAGCCGCAGCTCGGTCCCCCCGCTCTCTCCTTATTAGCTCACTGGCTGCAATTGCCAGCAGTGGGAGCCAATGGGCTCCAATCGCTGTCTCAGCCAATGAGGAGGAAGAGTCCATAGACAGCAGAGGCTGTTGAGAACTTCACTGGACCGAAGGGGGCTCAAGTAAGGATTGGGGGAGCTGCTGCACACAGAAAGTTTTTTGCCTTCTTGCATAGAATACATGAAGGTAAAAAACCTTGAGCCTTTAGAACCAATTTAACCTGTCAGTGGTCATAAACGTATGGCTGATCGGTGTATATATGTGTGTATATACAACAGATTGAAACTGTAAACTATAAAATTAAGTGGTTGGTTGTATTTATGTGTATTCAGGATCCTATGCTTGCCTCTTTATATTGTACACAGATATGGTTTTAATTTCCCAATGGCCTTCTAGCTGAACATCTCAGGACACATGACCATACGCTCCCAACATGTGTTTCCTGAGTGATAGGCAAAACTTGGTGTCTCTGTTTACATGTGCAGAGTGTCTTCATTGTGTGCCTAATCTCCACCCTGTACAAGCTATAATTTCATTTATCTGTTTCACAACATCTATTCAAATCCCAACAATGGGAAGTTCTCCCCTTCCAATTCTTTACAGGTATTCTAGGAACCGACGTCAAACTTTTACAGAATTGTTTTCTAACCTGGAAGGGTCACAATCATATCAGCATGAGATTTTTTCCCATGGTAGCTTTCCAAAATAAGTTGAAAATAAGCAAGAAAAAGTCCTAGGTTTGAAAAACAGGCTCATTAAATGGCCATTGTGTAAGATTGCATTGAGAGGCTGTAGGAACCATCTGTACAATAACCTGTGCCCATTCGTATATTGCCATTCTTGTGCATTATAATATTACATAATTTGTTAGTGTGTTACGTTAAAGAAGCCCCTTCATTTTGAATAGGCTGACAAAAAACAGACATGCAGCATTTATTTCCCGACACGGCACACCACACCACACCACTTTGTGGTAACACAATGCATTAGTGTGGTTTGGCCCTACAAGAATTATTTTTAACATGTTCCTATGGAGCTGTGCATACCAGAATGGCCCTTGTGTACCAGTGCCTGGGAGGCAGATTGGAGGGCAGCACCAAGCCTCAATTTGTACTTGCAGTCAGGTCCATATATATTTGGACACAGGTGCAATTTTAGTTTTTTCAGGTATTTACCAAACCGTATTCAAACTATAGTTATATAATGGATATGGGCTGAAAGTGCACACTCTCAGGTTTACTTTGAGGGTATGTACATCCAAATTGGAGGAAGGGTTTAGGAATTACAGCTAAGAGTAGCCATCCCCCCTTTTTCAAGGGACCAAAAGTAATTGGACAATTAAATCAAAAGCTGTTTCATGGCCAGGTGTGGGCTACTCCTTTGTTATTTCTTCATTAATTAAGCAGGTAAAAGTTCTGGAGTTGATTCTAGGTGTGGTATTTGCATTTGGAATCTGTTGCTGTGAACTTACATCATGCTTTCAAAGGAGCTGCCCATGCAAGTGAAACAGACCATTGTAACGCTTCAAAAACAAAAGAAATCCATCAGAGAGATAGCAGCAACATTAGGAGTGGCCAAATCAACAGTGTGGTACATTCCGAGGAAAGAAGAACTCACTGGTGAGCTCAGCAACATAAAAAAAGCATGGACGTCCATGGAAGACAACTGTGGTGGATGATCGCAGGATCCTCTCTATGGTAAAGAAAAACCCATTCACAACATCCAGACAAGTGAAGGACACTCTCCAGGAGGTGGGCGTATCATTGTCAAAGTCTACAATCAAGAGAAGACTTCATGAGAGCAAATACAGAGGGTTCACCACAAGGTGCAAACCATTCATAAGCCTGAAGAATAGAAAAGCCAGATTAGACTTTGCCAAAAAACATCTAAAAAAGCCAGAGCAGATCTGGAAAAGCATTCTTTGGATGGATGAAACTAATATTAATCTGTACCAGAATGATGGGAAGAAAAAAGTGTGGAGAAAGCTTGGAACATCTCATGATCCAAAGCACACAATGTCATCTGTAAAACATGGTGGAGGCAGTGTGATGGCATGGGCATGCATGGCTTCCAGTGGCACTGGGTCATTGGTGTTTATTGATGATGTAACAGAAGACAGAAGCAGCCGGATGAATTCTGCAGTGTTTAGAGATATACTGTCAGCCAAGATTCAGCTAAATGCAGCAAAGTTGATTAGACGGCGCTTCGCAGTACAGATGGACAATGTTCCAAAACACACTGCAAAAGCAACCCAGGAGTTTTTGAAGGAAAAGAAGTGGAATATTCTGCAATGGCCGAGTCAATCACCTGATCTCAACCCAATTGAACATGCATTTCACTTGCTGAAGGTAAAACTAAAGATAGAAAGACCCAAAAAACAAAGAACAGAAGACAGCTGCAGTTAGAACCTGGCAAAGAATCAGAAAGAAGGAAACCCAGTCTTTGGTAATGTCCATGGGTTCCAGACTTCAGGCAGTCATTGCCAGTAAAGGATTCTCAACAAAATATTAAAAATTAACATTTTATTTATGATTATATTAATTTGTCCAATTACATTTGAGCCCCTGAAAATGGAGGGACTGTATATAAAAATGGTTGACGTTTCTAAAATTTGTACTTGATATTTATGTTCCACCCCTTGAATTAAAGCTGTAAGTCTGCACTTCAAATTCATTTGGATTGTTTTGTTTTAATTTATTCTGGTGGCACACAGAGCCAAAAGTATGAAAATTGTGCCTGTGTTCAAATATATATGGATCTAACTATATTTTACTTGCTCCTTCTGCTCACCTCTGGATATTTGGGCCCAACCTCAGAAAGAAAATTGCAAGGGAAAGACAGAAGACAATGTTGAGAAGTCAGAAGGCCTATTATAGATAAAGTGGACTTTGTGTTTTCTTCTTCTTACAATTACTGTTTCTCCACTTCCTGCTTGAGTGATGCACTGGTGATGTAAGGCCTCTTAGCTGCATCCTGGGAAGTTCCTGTCACATGTTCCAGGAGGTAAACCTCAGAGTTTTAGACAGAGTTTTAGGAAGTAAATGGAGATGGATTAAACTGCCCTTAGTGAAAATGGCCACAGTGAGAAGACTGAGGGAGGGGGGTGGGGTAAAAAAAATAAGGTATGCAAATAATAAAGTGCTCACAATTATATATATGCATCTGTTTATAAGTTGCCATTGCTTTTGTTGTAATTTGTAAATAAGGATGAACTTCCCCTTTGTGTAGACATGAAATCATCTCTCTTTTCTCTTGGTGTTTTGACTAAGGCCGCATAGGTTGAAATGCGCCAACTTTTTGTATCTGAAACTTTTATACTGTGGTCTTCTAATAAATGCAAGAATCTACGTTCGAGTGCATCCTTCGTTACCCAAGTGTTGTATATAGCTGAGCAACTGTGGATCGGGCACCCGTGGTCCTCAATTCAAGACATATGAGTAGTAGCATTATTACTGTGTTTGTTTCTTTGCTCTTGGTGATCTGTACAATCAAAGTAATTCTTCATCCAGCACCATTCTAGCAGTGCTTCCTAATGAGAATAATTACATGAAACAAGGGGTGGAGCTTGTACAAAAGGGTGTTCTTATTCACAGTGCCTAGGCAGCATGTAGTAAAAATTCATACCTGTCTGTACTTTACCATGTCCATTTTACTATTTTGTTTGTGTGTATCCATACTGTATGTTCATAAAGAACGTTGTGTTAGGGTTCTGCCGGTCATACATGGATCAAAATCAGGGACCGGACAAATTTTAATTGACTTCCATACAACCATCTTGTTGAAAGATTTCCATTCTATCAGCGACACAGGCTATAGCCATCTGCTATCTGACAACAAAGGCTCAGAGGGGAGGATTCCCCCATCCACCTTGAATTTGTGGATGGGAGGACCAAGTCATATTTTTTCATTCAAGCCAGTGAATGAAAAAAAAGAATCATCTATGGGCTGTCTTAAGCAGGCCATAGACGGGCAGAAAACTGGCCATTTTTTTTTTTTTGAAAAATGAAAAATCGGTTGTTCAATCAGCCGACATTACCACTATTGGTAAAAAAAAAGGTCGGCTGATTTTCGTCCCGTCTTTGGCCGGCAATTATATAGAATATATGCAGAAGAAGAAATAGAATATGCAGAAGGAGAAGAAATAGAATATGAAGAAGAAATAGAATATGAAGAAGAAGAAGAAATAGAATATGAATAAAAAGAAGAAATAGAGTATGCAGAAGAAGAAATAGAATATGAAAAAGAAGAAGAAATAGAATATGAAGAAGTAGAAGAAATAGAATACGAATAAAAAAAAGAAATAGAATATGCAGAAGAAAAAGTTGCAACATTGTATCTATTTGTATCCATTTCGGATACAGATGTTTCTATTCGGATACAAATAGATACAATGTTGCTATACTGTCAAATATAATATCAGACTGAAATTCTTTTTTTCTTCTTCATATTCTATTTCTTCTTTTTCTTCTTCTTCTTCATATTCTATTTCTTCTTTTCATTCATATTCTATTTTTTTCCTTTTCCTCTTTTCCTTCTTCTTTCATGTCACTGCTCATGCGCATTATTAAATATCGAAAAAAGATCGGCAAATTTGTCCATCATTGCCGTGAAAATCGGCAGAACGACAAATTTGGCCGATTATTTTACAGCAGGACCGATAATCTAAAAGGTCAAAAATCACGAAAAACGGCCGACTGATTACCGCACTAACGATCTGAAAATCGGCCGATTATTTTTTCGGCCGATTTTCGGTCGTTTTTCATCTCATCTATGGCCCACATTAGGTTGTGTCAAATGTAAGCTAGAGAGAAACAGGCTATTTTAGTAGCTTATTTTTTTGTAGAACGGGTGAAGACTAGAACTTCTTAGAAGAAAAAGGACATTCCTTCAAGGACATTGACATGCACATTTTGGACAAAGAAGACAATTGATTGCAGGAGGTGTTAAAGAGGCCATTTATTTAAAACTGAAATAACAATCTCTAAACCCCATCTGACACCAACAAATAATACTGTTTTAACATCTCTACCTTGGGAATTTGACAATTCACAACTTCAGTCATGTGACTCATACAGCTAACACCCACGCCAGACTACATGGCACCATGGTGATTGGATCAAATAATTAGAACAGAAGTTCACAAACTTTCACACCCCTTCTCATATTCCTGGTTACTCAACATCTGCTTTGACATATTCTGTGGTGATTGAATTAAGGTGACAGAGTTACCAGTGTGGGTTTAGATGATGGGGCATCTTCCTGACATTCATTTAAGCTACTTGGATGAGTTCTGAAGCCCCTAATATTATGAAACAAGTCCAGTTAAATGTGTGAAAACTACTACTAGCTGTCTGCTGGATAGCTGCCAAACTGAAAGCTGGAACAGATGCATCTCAGTTCCAATTCTGTGATTCTTTACTGTATATACCAACAATCCCATTCCAGACCTCATCCTAATTATATTCCTGTGCTGATGAAAGGGGTCCTCTGATACCCCTGAAACAAGTTGGCTGTTTTTTGTTGAATACTACAACCAATAAAGTTCATTCTGGAAACACACCAGTGAATTGTGAGTTGGTGGTCCTCAGAGTGGCGTGTCAAAAGAAAAAATATTCCAAGGTATCTACAGAAAAATAAATAAGAGGACAGCCGGGAGAGCCCATATGTTGTAGTAATTCCAAAGAGATAATATGTAGCAATAGATATTCAGAACATTAAAAAAATGTAACTTTTACTTACTTAGGTTGCAAATAATCAAGTATGGTGGTAAATGCAACCGAGTAGACGTGTGGAAAATATCCCTGTCTCCATGTATGAATAAGATGCTCGTTCTCTGTCTCAGGAAACCCGGTCCTAGATCCTCATTGGAGACAACAGGTTGGTGTTCATCAGAAATCCACCAAAAAAAACATCAAATGCTAATATGATAAAGGCACCCATGGCAGTATATAGTGATATTAATGAAAGTGGTCAGAGTCATCATAATTTAAGTGATGAATGATCAGATTTATTTAAATACACCAAAAAAAAAAGACGCTTTGTAGCTGACCTGCCACTTCCTTAGTTTTACGGTGTGACATAAAAAGTTCTATGCTTCTTGATTCCAGACATGCCAGTGATTGCTAAGCAGCCAGGAAGTGTGAAACTTTTTATGTTATACCTAAAAAACTGAGGAAGTGGCGAGCCAGCCACGAAAAGCATCTTTATGGGTATATTTAAATAAATCACATTGTATATCACTTACATTTTGATGACTCTAACAACCTTCATAAATAGTACTGCTTACTCTGCCATATCAGCATTTGATTTTTTCTTATTTCACTTCTGATAAACACTAGTGAATTGATGCTCCAACTTCCTATCTTACTCTTTTGTTGTATTTTCATAAAGGAATACATTAGATGTTTCTGTAAGATTACAGAGCTGTTGGTGAACCCGCAGGTACCATCAAAATATACATAACCAGAGCTATATACACCTAGAGGTCCGGCACTCCTCTCCTTCGCCACAGTTTAAGCTGAATCGCTTTGGCAGCTTACTGATTGAATGTCTGAAGAGTTTCATTATGGTAGAGTGAATACTAGTGAATGTGAAAGTTGAATACTACATCATCCCTGCACAGGTTTGAATATCTAGTTTATAACTATGTGACACCGCTCTAAAGCATATCAAACCTAAAACCAGCTTGGGGATTTTCCCATTGTTCTCTGCTGTCAGATTCTGTGCATTCGGAGGGTAATATTTTCCATTTCCATTTGGTAGTGAGTTTTATGAAGTTGTATTGTGATTTATTTGTATTTCTGCACCAAACACCACCTTTCATTGAATTTTTTTCTGTCTATTCTGTTGATTCAAAGTGGGCCAAAGTTGAAGGGATTGAGCGCAGCAGACTTTTGCCTATTGTTCACCCAGCATTATGAGGTAACAGTGTTGAGTAGAGTTCTCTGTGTCTCCTTTGTTATCTCTGTACGAAAGACAAAGAATGTTGTGTCAGCTGGGATTTTCCATATCGTATCAAGGGGAGTGGGGGTGTACAATCACAAAGGATCTCCCACCCAAATCCACAAAGCCTTCCACATGAATCATAGTTAAGAGTGTTCTTAATCCATTTTGTATGAGCTTGTGACTTCAGAGAAATTGCACTCAGTTCAATTAAAATAAATAGCCCTACCCCATTAAAGTTGTATTAAACCCAAAAACAGACACGTAATATATTGCAGCTTATCAGTCCTTAGATGTGGTGGCTGCATTTGTTTTCTTTTTTATTTTCCTGTCTTAAGCTGGCCATACATTATATTTTGCTTGTTCAATTTCCTTTAGATTTACCTTCAACTATGTAGTACAAAAGCTTGTTGATTGCACAGAAATTGAAAGTGTTCCTGTGCCCACTGACCCTAGGACCTCTACCTACTCCCCTCCAGCCTTAGCAGAACTTAACGGTGGACTCCACCATGGTCGCCCCGCCCTCCCTATGGGCGTAATTCTTGGCCAGCGGTCCCACAGCACCCATGAGATAGCAACCTTGCATCCTGGTCCTCTTCTGGTCAAGCCTTACTGCTGCCACGAATGTGGGAAAAAGGGTGCCCATCACTGGAACACCAGACACACCTCCCCTGTGCCCGGAAGGCTCCTCCATACTGGGACCCCTGGAGTGGGTGAGTGATGCCGGTTCACAACCTGCCCTCCCCTTATCTCCCCAGGGGGGACCTTCCAGCCCCAGGCCTTAGGTCTCCAAGAAGAAACAAAGGTTTCACTGCCAGGGAAACACAATTAAAAACTGAGGAAGGGAGGGAAGGGCGGGGAATTTAAACGCTGTCATTCTTTTGATTGTGTTTCTTGTCAGGTGGAGCTAGTCAGCTCTCAGGTGTGTCGTCCTGGAAGATGACTAGAGAAATGATATAGTTTTGGTAAATCTATAGGAAAATTGTACGAGAAAATTGTATAATGCATGGCTAGGTTTCGGGTGGCTCCAACCTAGTTGGAAGAGCAATAGAGACATCCTTGGAGAGCAGGATTGTCAGTCCAGGGAAAGGGGAGTGTTTGATGTACTAGCAGATTTAGATAAACTTGCCTAACAAATTAAAGCCAAACTCCAACTGACACTTTTTAAGCAGTTACACAACAGTTTGCTTTTTTTATAGATAAAGGTGTTACTTAAATAAATAAAAGTTGACCATTGTAAGCACCCCTGTCAGTGTTAAACTGTGGTGTCACTAGGGTTGTTGTCACCTGGTGCAGTAAAACATGATGTCACGACCCCCCAAACCGACCCTGTAAATGATGCAGTCAGTACCGGCACACCAATCCATGTGCTGTGAGGTCAGATATCAATTCCTACTTGGTGTCACCCAGGGATTCCTTTAGAAATCAGGGGCCCATTACAACCTACCTAACAGCTCCCCCCCAAAAAAAAAATTACAAAAATTAAATTTAAAAAAAATTCCAATTTTTAAAAAAATCTTTTTACAATTGTAAAAATTATTTTTACAATGTATTTTTAATATTTTTTTAATTATTTTGTACAATTTTTTTTCAATGCTGTTGGCGGGGGTTGGATGAAATCTCAGGGGTCTAAACATACCCCTGACATCTCACCTTTGAGACAGAGAAAGGAATTTAGGGCGCAGATTCTTCAGTTCCTTTCCCTGTAGCCTCAGCTGCACTGAAGCTGAATGAACAGGAGACAGAGGCTCCTGAAGCCTAGTAAACACAGTTCACTGTGTCCAATTCACTGTGTATCCACAGCAGCCGGTGGGAGAGGAAAGCCAGCAATGCTGCAGGGGGATGAGGGAGGGCCCGGGCACACTGGAGAAAATCATATGTGGGCAGCACAGAACCAGGGGACAGGAGGACAATTAAAGAACGATGCACTGTGTCTGTGTCTCTCCCTCCAGCAGCTGAAAGCCAGTGGGAGAAATTGGGAGGCAGAGGGGGAGAAACTGGCTTTCAGCTGCTGGAGGGAGAGACACAGATACAGTGCATTGTTCTGTAATTGTCCTCCCATCCTGCCACACTGATCCCCCTGCTATCTGGGCCCCCTACAGGGGACCCAGTGGTACCCCCCTATTGATGGTCCTGGTGTCACCCCTCTGGCAAGTGTCACCCAGGTGCAGTGGACACCCCCTGCACCCCAATAGCGACGCCACTGGTGTCACTGGTGGTAAATGGTTTGCCTCAACCTTCTTACTGCCACTTTTTCTGGACAGCTTGGTTTGTTAAAATAAGTTGAAAACTAAATATTTATTGGCAGGATCAAAGGTGAAAATGAAGGAAAAAAGGTCTAAAAATAAAACTAATGCAGCTATCACATCTAAGAATTGATAAGCTACAAGATGATGCCTGGCATTCATTGTGAAAATGCAAAGCATTCTCTGAATGCACTTGTGTCAATAGCTGACCTCCTGTGCTCAGGGTGCAGAAAGGCAGCTGCTCAGTAGAGACCTGAATCCTAGGAGTAGTGGTGCCTACTAGAGTGATTTTATGCTTCTAGATGGATCCCACAGCTATAGTATATGTATATTTAGACCAATTTAACTATGTAATACCTTAGATTGAAGTTGTTTTTTATCTGTTTTAATTATTTTAAATATCAATTCACGATTATCTGAAACTGATCAGTTGTTCAGTCTTGTGACCCAGCTACCACTACCACACTAAACAACCAGACAGGTGATTTTTAAACTCTACATTCCAGGCAAACAGCTAAATATAAAATTAAAATACATATGAGAGAGCTCTTGTATCTGCAGAGATTTCTGTCCATCCAGTTCTGAGATATAACCAGCCCTACCAGACAGTAGAGCCAGGATGCTAACAACTTCATTATAGTCTTGTGGAAAGGCACAGAAATACATACTGCTGTTGGGAAATGTTTGCCACTGGCCCCTCAAATATTTATGAAACTGGTGAACGGTTCGACTAATTGGGACCCATCTTAAAATATCAATGGAGCCAACCAGATGTGAGATACAGACTCTCTATCTTTTTGTGGGAAAAGCATTGCTCAGTAGAACAACTGTAATTACCAGTGTAGTCAGACCCCTAATATAACATGATTTTAATAGCCAGGCTGAGAGCTTAGAGAGAAAACAATATGTATGTATACTGTATATCTCACGGTCAGAAGGATAACTCAGGAGTGGGGGCGGAGGGGGATCATATCAGAACACCATAAATATTGCAATTTCCTGTGTAGCATTTTTAGATGATTAAAATGCTGTACAACCCATGAAAGCAGAGCGTCCCAAATTAACTTGTTTCGACTGCCAAAGTAACATCTGCTTGGGCTGGGAGCACTAGGTATACCTTGCGGCTTAGTCTACAACAAACTGGGATATTTATAATTTTCTGCAAAGTGGAGGAAAGTGTGTAATGAGCTCTGGGTTTATGAGATCAATATTGAGTGTTTTCTCCACTGGCTGGTGGCCTCACATACCCATGTGGTTAACATGCTAACCTCAGTTCTGCTTTCCAGCTACTATATTCTAAAACATTGATATGAAGAAAGGAATTCTGTGCTGTGTATCTGTAAATTCATGAAAATATGTGCATACTAAATCACAAACATCTCATAGGCTTCAAAATGTTAAAGTAATTTCAAAAATAATGTTTAATATGTTTACATGTGCAGCTTTTGTTAACATTATACTTGGTGATTCATTCTTGAATGTCAGGACACCTCCTGGCAT
Source organism: Staurois parvus (assembly GCF_062004578.1). Classification (NCBI taxonomy): domain Eukaryota; kingdom Metazoa; phylum Chordata; class Amphibia; order Anura; family Ranidae; genus Staurois; species Staurois parvus. Next base: position 1,901,815 of record NW_028318222.1, read on the forward strand.
AGGGTGACTACACTCTGTCCCTGGCTCCCAAGTGTGTTGTCACCCTGTCACACAGGCTTCCTATGGAGACTACAAGTGTGGTTTCATTGCAGAATATGCAGGCACTAGAAGGCATGGGTATTGCATCAAAACCACTAAAACATTCTTCCAGCAGAGGTCCAAACCTAATTTTTTTTCAGCCCTCTTTCTTATATCACAATCCCTTACATCAGTGTCTTCAGTCGACCCCCCTCCCCCCCCCCCCCCACATATAACAGTCCCCCACTTCACATTAGTTTTCCCTTCACAGTAGTGTTTTCAGGCCCCTTCACATCACCCCCACCCCCTTTGCAATAATGTATTGAACCCCCTTTATTCACAGTAGTCCTCAACCCCCCTTCAAATCACCACCCCCACCCCACCGTACTGTCCTCTGCCCCTTTACATTCCACCTCCCCCATAGTACTGTCCTTTGCCCCCTTCACATGCCTCCAACAATACTGTCTTCTGCTCCCTTAATATCACCCTCAAGCAGAACTACGCCCCCTTCACATCCTCCCACAACAATGCCCTCCTTTACAATTCATCCCCACAGCACCGCCCCCCCCCCCCATTACATCTCCCACCCACAGCAGTGCCACCCTTTTTCATCTGCCCCACAGCACTCCCCTCCCTCATCTTACAAATACCCCTCCCAAAAGTAGCATACTATGCCCTGTTTACATAAAACACCCACCCCACAGCATTGCTCCCCTTCACATCCCCCAGCACTGCCCCCTTCACATCTCTCCCCCCCCCCACAACATTGTCCCTCTTCACATCTCTCCCCCCTACAGCACTGCCCCTGTTCACATTTTACCCCCCCCCCTACTTACAGCACCCCCCAAACACAAAACACACAGTTGTGTGCTCTGTCCTCTCGATTCCCCCCACATACACACAACACTGCTTTCCTTCACATCATTCCCTCCACACACAGAACACCAAGAGTAATGTCCTTTACCCCCCTTCACTCTGCTACCTTAGATGGAGTGAGAACATGTCTGGAGCGAGTGTGGGAGGCACAGCACAGCATTGAACTAGGGCGGGAGAAGGAGCTGCCAGGGTTAACTTTTTGTATTAACCAGCATGGGAATGGCTGCAAGGAGCTCCCTGCATCCTAGTAATCAATCACCTGCTGGTTAACTTAAAAAGTTAACCCTTTCAGCTCCTGCTCTAGCACTCCATTCAATGGTGTGCCTCCCGCACTTGGTCCAGAAATGTTCTGTCTCCTTCTCTCCGCACTGGTTTTAAAATAACACCGGTGGTGGCTGGGGAAAAGAAGCAGCTACTAAATGGTACGTCCGTGGGTCCAGATGGAACAGTAGCTAGGTCTGGATCAGGACCGCAATCCGCCATATAGTGATGCCGGCTATAAAGAAACCCGCCCTGAGACATGCCATGCAGCTATTTCTGTTGTGAATGCCTGTAGACAGAAAGGCAGCATAGAGATGCAAAAAGATGCACTAAGATGCAACAAAGGATGGCAAAAGGTAAAAATTAGTATTCCATCTAAAAAATGTTTATGATACACTGTGCTTTAGGAAACGCATTGCTGTTCAGTTAGAGTTCACATCTACTCATTGTAACAAAAGAAAGTAGAGAGTGGGTGCAACTGGTTCAGTGTAGTCATATATTGAAATCAAATAAAACAACAAGTTATGCACTTAGAAGTTTTTAGTCCTTTTGAAGCTTGAGAAAGGGAAGGGACCAACCTGAAACGCGTTTCCATCCCTTTCACCTCTCCTCTGTCACCTTCCTGTCAGTCCAAGGCTTTCCTGCGGTCCTGCTGTGAGCTGCTGCTTTCACATACCAGCTTGTACTGATTCATATCGTCTGCATTATCCCAGGCTGAAGGAAGCAAAAAAACTAAAGGCTGATCACTATGCTTTTTACACCTCGATACAAGTGAGTGCCTAACTTTCTGTTTTATTTCATTTTTAATAAACTGCAATTCTGAATCAGTGGCACACTCTCTCTCTGCTTGCTTTTGTTGCATGCTTGGTCAGCGGGATTTACCCAAGGTCCTAGAGGTGCTGCACACGTTGACAGTGGAGACTCCCTGAAAATAACCCCATCCATCCCATTTGGTTCTATGGATTTCTTTATATTATTACAAGGACTTTAGTATTTGATTTTGTGCTGTTTGGCTTACATTGTTTCAGAACTACCTATTGCATGGGCTAAATACTCACTTGGCTGGGAGGGGAGGAATAAGTACAGTACAAATGCCAACCTTATCCCTCACTCCCCCAGTAGCTGGTACTTTCCTGTGCTGCAAGTTCTGGACAGGCCCTTGCTGTCCTCCCATACAATGAATTTCTGCTGCTTCTGCTTTGTATGTAATGAGAGAAGGAAACCTGCAGGAGTGAGGAATTAGGTAAGTATTTGTACTTATTCCTTTTCCCCCTAGCAATATGGGAATTTAACCCATGCAGTGTTCAGGGAACCCCACTGTATGGGTTGATATAAAAGCAGCTTGAAGTTGGGCTTTAAAGTTCCTATCCACTGGTATTAGTAATAGTTTAGCAGTGGTGTAGATTATGGACAAAGGTGTTCCTGGCTACTAGGTGCCACCATATTTAAAGCGGATCTAAACCCTCCAATCTTTTACAGCCAAGGATGCTGCCATATTAGTCTATGTTTGATCTGCAGCTGCCGTGGTGCTACACATGTGATCAGCTATTACACCAGCCCTGTGATGGCTTGAAAGTTTGGTTGAGAGCACAAGCCGCTGTGACAGTTATCACAGCATGCCTTGACTGTAACTGTTTTGGAAAATCTAAATCAATGGGTTTAGTTCCCAACCTTATAATAAAAGTAGCACATTTTGCCTAGGTAGCTGCTAGAGGTCCTCAGAATAATGGGGTCTACCATAGAGGGTGAGGTAGTGCCAAACCTACCCCTACCAGTGTGGGTAAGGGGGCTTTAAACGTATAGTCAGGTTAGAGTCCACCTGGGGTTTGGTCATGGGAAGCTTGGCAAGGACCAAGGCATGGAAAGATGTAATCTTTGACACTCTAGATTCATGAGGGGGGAAGCATGTAAGGAGACGGGCAGAACTTATTAGACTACTTGCATCCTCTGTGTGGGAGTCAGAACTCTGGCAAAAACCTCTAAAAATGTATGGCCTTCTCATCTTGACTGTCTACTTGTGATTGCTCTATTTACTGTTTGCAACTCAAGGAATCTGCCGTCACCATTAGAAATACTGAAAGAATGTAAATATGTAAATTAACTTGTTAGGTAAGCCTATAAAAGCTTTCTGTTGTTCTTCCTTCTCTTAACCTCTAGATAAGGACAATGGAAATGAACATGTGCTGGGTGAAGCTGCTATTGAGGTCCATTGCTGTAAGGCCTGAGAAAGTTATGGAATGGAACGGCTGGTAGTGCTGAGTAGGCCAACCTGAGAGCCTCCCATGGATGCTGTTGGATTGGTACCCAAGGAAGGATCCCATGGCTATAATTCCCAGGGAGTCTAAGGGGACCAACCTTTTCTGAGAAGGAATGGGTTAAGCAGCCTATCACATGGTTGTGCACATAGAGGACATGCAGTCCAGCATGCAGCTAAGCCTCTGCAAAACAATAGTATAACTTAGCAGTATTAGTAGAAGTATTATTTGATTTTTAGTATTATTAAAGTTGTAGGGGAGTTTTGGACATCTACCATGCCCTAGGCTCCATCCTAAGTTACGTTGTCTATGATTTGGCTTTATCTGTGTGCTACAAATGAGCGCATATGAATGCTAGACACTGAGCATGTGGTTGGGGAGTTACAGTGCCTCTGTCTGCTTTCTGGTGTAAGAGAAACACCAACATTTCAATCTCCAATTTAGTTCTAGGACATCCTTTTTGTTTGTATAGTTCTCCCATAGTAGGAAAAGACATTTAGAGTTGATGGACGGGAAGCAGCCAACACTATTAGCCAAACGTGCTCAAGAAATTGAGCTAAATAGTTGCCTGTAAGAAGCACATTGTTGGAGCATCTTGAGAAAGGGTGACTTTCACACAAAATAGTTATGAGCTGAATGCTTTTCTAACCTTTGATTTGCACTAAAATAAAACGTACAAGAGCAATCAGCAAGTGCCCAGCTCTTTTCCTTATAGATGTACAATTACTGTGAGGATCAGGGTCAATGTACGGGAAGCTTAGATGTTTACAAAAAATCCCTTTTTGTAAGTTCCAAGCAGTTTTGGTCTCCCTGGGCTAACTTGCTGTTGTTGGGCTCTAAATGTCATATTCTGTGTGTACTAACATACAGATGGTACTGAAGATCGAGGTTGCTAATTATGGTATTTGGGAAAAACTATACAAACAAAATAAGAGGTCCCAGAAATATAATATTCAGGGGAGAGAAAATGGAAGAGAAGGTTGTCACAAGAAGCAGGAAAAGTGTGGTATGACAATTGTAAAAAGAACACAATGGGGTTGATTTACTAAAAGTAAATAGTCTGCGCACTGCAAGAATGCTGCAAGTGCAGTTGCTCCAGATTTGAGAGGAACATGCAAGGAAAATTTAAAAAAATAGCATTTTTGCTTGCACATGATTGGATGATAGATATCAACAGAGCTTTCCCTCAGATCTAGTGCAACTGCAGTTGCAATGCACAGACTTTTGCCGTCAGTAAAGCAACCCCAATGTTTTTAGACCAATAGAGTTTTGGAAAAACTTTGAGTAGACAAAGAGCAACAGTGTCATAAGTACCAGAGAAGTTTACGGAATCATTAGCCACCCTTATCTTTGGCAGTCACCAACACTAAATAACGATTAAAAAAATACACAAACAGTGAAGCTCTGTAATTGTCAATTTATTTTTTTATGCAGGCAGTATAAATACCAAAATTTAAACTGGCATCAACCTCTTGCAGTCATTGTATGGACTAACTGCCGATCCCTCCACTGGCTTCCGATTGCGCAACGGATCAAATTCAAAATCCTAACACTGACGTACAAAGCTGTCCTCCATACTGCCCCGAATTACATCACTGACCTAATATCCAAGTACCGCCCAGCACGCACACTCCGCTCCTCACAAGACCTCCTTCTCTCTAGTTCCCTGGTCTCCTCCTCCCATGCCCACCTCCAGGACTTCTCCAGGGTGTCACCCATCCCCTGGGACTCCCTGCCCCAACCCATCAGATTGTCACCTACTCTCCTCTCCTTTAGACGCACCCTGAAAACCCACCTCTTCAGGGAAGCCTACCCCACCCCCTGCTAACCTGCTGACCTCCTCCACTCTTCCTACCACTCCATCCCCCACAGCTATCTCCTCCTGTGCCACCATCCCCTCCCTCCTAGATTGTAAGCTCAAAAGAGCAGGGCCCTCGAAGCCCTCATGTTTTGCATTGTGTTGATATTGTTCTGTCACATGTGCTGTCCCCCTTTGTAATGTACAGCGCTGGGCGAACCATTGGCGCTTTATAAATACTGTATAATAATAATAATAACTGGAGTGTGAGTGGAAGAAGCAGTACACAGAGACTATCATTTCATGTTCTGACAAGAAACATGCTGATAGGAAGGGAAAGCAGAGTGACAGAGAGATGAGCTCATCACTTTGCTGCTTCTCTTTTCACTGTTTAGTCACAGGCCAGGATGGGTCCAGGATGACCTAGGCTCAGAGGAAGTGGGTTGAATGACAGTGGCCATCAGACTGAGGACACGCAATGGCACAAAAATAGTACTGTGCAGGAATTCTAGGGATTGAAGGTGAATATTACAGTCAGTATTGGATTGGTTATTTTATCTTTTTCCAGTAAGGTTATTTTTCTTTTAAAGTGTTGCTAAACCCATAACAGTAAAATCAGTCTGTATATGCAGTAAATCATGCTTATTATACTCATTGTGGAACCTAAGGGTTAATCCTTTGCATTGTGTAAAGAGGCTGTTTGATCCTGACTTCTCTGGTCCTCCTCTTCTTCCAGTGTCTCCCTCTTATCTCCTGATAAGACATGTCATGTGGAGTCACTCTGCACATGCTCAGTTTGGTGTGTATTGCTAGAGAGGTTTTTTTTTCTCTTGGGTGAGTGCGTGTGATCAGCACAGGGCCAATCAGCACTGTCCAGACCGAGGTCAGAGTCTCCAGAGTCAAACTTCATGTGGCCTTCAGATTAGCACAACAGTGCATAGAGAGCTTCATGGAATGGGTTTATATGGCCAAGCAGCTGCATCCAAGCCTTCCATCACCAAGTGCAATGCAAAGCCTCGGATGCAGTGGTGAAAAGCACACTGCCACTGGACTCTAGAGCAGTGGAGATGTGTTCTCTGGAGTGAGGAATCAAGCATCTCTGTCTAGCAATCTGAGTTTGGCGGTTGCCAGGTGAACGGTACTTGCCTGACTGCATTGTGCCAAGTGTAAAGTTTGGTGGAGGGGGGATTATGGTGTGCGGTTGTTTTTCAGGGGTTGGGCTTGGCCCCTTAGTTCCAAGGAAGGAAACTCTTAAGGCGTCAGCATACCAAGACATTTTGGACAATTTCATGCTCCCAACTTTGTGGGAACAGTTTGGGGTTGGTCCCTTCCTTTTCCAACATGATTGCGCACCAGTGCACAAAGCAAGGTCCATAAAGACATAGATGAGCAAGTTTGGGGTGGATGAACTTGACTGGCCTGCACAGAGTCCTGACCTCAACCTGATAGAACACCTTTGGGATGAATTAGAGCGGAGACTGCAAGCCAAGCTGACATCAGTGCCTGACCTCACAAATGTGCTTCTGGAAGAATGGTCGAACATTCCCATAGACACACTCCTAAACCTTGTGGACAGCCTTCCCAGAAGAGTTGAAGCTGTTATAGCTGCAAAGGGGGGCCAACTCAATATTGAAACCTATGGACTAAGACTGGGGGGCCATTAAAGTATATGTGCATGTAAAGGCAGCGGCCCAATACTTTTGGCGATATACTGTAGTGTATGAACAGATCCTAAAAGTAAACCATTTGTTAGACAAACACAGCCTGACGCATGCTGTGTCTGGAAAAAAGAGCTTTTATTTACACAGGTATGAACGCAGACAAAACACAGAACAAAGCACAGGAAACAAGACCCCAGGATCCATGTACACGGCAGAAGATCACCCACCACCTCTGTAGCAGGGCCAGATTTCAGTCACAGCCACCCCTAGGCCACAATGTTCATGCTGTCTTATGACTACAGATCTCTGGCTGGATTCTTTAAAGTTCGGTATAATAGCTACAAAAGTATTCCTTGGCCAAAACTAATGCCTAGTACACACGATCAGAAAATTGTACGAAAAATACAGCTTTCGAAGCAATCGTAAAATAATCTGGTCATTTGTACACAGCTTTTGTCTGAAATTATTTGAAGGGACAAGCACGGAAATGTTTCTCGTACGATACCAGACCATACAATTTTTGTTTAATCAGTACAATTTTCGTCCTAAAAGACAATACAAATACAATACATCACTTGCAATGTTTCTTTTTGTTATACAAGAAATTTTGGAACTTTAGTAACCTCTTCACTTTCAATATGAGACTAGCATGCAAATAAAAAACCTGACGAACATTGATCCAATATTCCCATCGTGTGTTCAGGGCTTTAGACATTTGTTCACAAATGATGAAGGGAGGGTTCAGAGTTTAGATCAGGTGGTCTTGCACTTCAGCAGAGATAACATTATCAAATACCTAGGCTTTTGCTTATGTAACAAGCACTTGAGAGGACCCTGGAGCAGCATATTCTCCAGGAAAAGCTAATTCATCCTCACTTTTGCTCTATATTTTTTTTCCATCCAAGCAGGACTTTCAAATACTTTAGGTTAACATCTAAGTGTAGATCCTCTTTAAAACTTCATCTTACATCAAATATGAATCTTGTTTTCCTTCTGATCTGGATCAGTCATGTTTCACAGGATTTAGCTTCATCCAAGTTTCTCAGTAAGTGCTCTGCCATGTATGAAGGGTTTTCTCTTGCTATACACCATCAATCACTCCTGGCTATCTTCGTGTTATCCAGATGGCTGAAATAAAATCTGTGTGAACTAGATATTTTAAAGCCAATGTGAAGCATTGCAGGGGAGGATGCTGTCTATTACAAAACACAGGTATTACTTTTATTTTTGCAGAGTTGCTCTTAATGTTATTCTACAATGTTAAAAGTAAAAAAACTAGAATAAAATTGTAAAGTTTTTGATGATCTTGAACAACTAGGCAGATCTAAAGGTTAAGTTATTATTTTTTTCTAATAAGCCTGTAAAGCATTGCACCCACAATCAGCAGATCATGAGTGCAATGATAGGCTCCTGCAGACTCTCAGGATAGCTGTCTGTCCGTACCTCCGATAGGCAGGCAGTTACCTGAGAGCAGGAAGATCAATGAACTGCGAGAGTGCTCACCAGCGCCCTCCTCCCCATTGCCGAGTGCCCCCAGCAGTACTGCAACCACCAACCTTTTGCTATGGGGGTACTCGAGCAGGCTTGCTCCTGGGCACAGCTCCTGTGAATGGGCATTGTCCATTCATAAACAGAGTGTGGGTTGGCCCACCCCCAGATCTCATGTCATTGGCTCACTGGCTGTGATTGACAGCAGCAGGGTCCAATGGCTCCCTCTGCTGTGTGATTCACTGAGAAGAGAGAGACCCGGGAATGCTGCAGCTTTTATGCATATCATTGGAGGGGGGCTAAAGGGGGAGCTGCACCCACAAGGTTTTTACCTTAATGCATAGAATGCATTCTGACTTCAAAACCACTTTAAATCTTGTGTTGTAAGGAAGAGGTGAGAACCACTTTGAAGATCTCAAACCAGATTGAAACAACATAAAGCAGGCCATCATAAATTCCATTAAGATATTAAAACATCTTTAACAGGACACAGGCCCAAGGTCATTAAACCTTTTTTTAGTTGAGGAAAGTGGAAAGACAGTGCTGGACCCACAGGTTTACTCCACTGGTATTGGTATCTTAAGGTATTAATGTTGGTGTAAATGATTTGATTCCTGGGCAGGCAGCTTCTACACCCTTGAAGATCTCCACAGTCTCCTTGGCTTGTAGTGTAATGTAAGAGGAGTATCATTTTTTTCCCATATGATTTATCATTTGTTTATTTATTTATTACGTTTTAGGATTGTACAATCAGATTGTATAATGTATGGTTCAATTTATACACATATTAGTTTTGAGATACTTTATCAATTTTTTTTTATTTTAGGTTAACATATCACCCATAATGTATCATTTTAATAATAGTGATGATTATTATTTTATTATTATTATTTATTTATTTATTCTTTTATTTTTCAGGGGGGGAGGGGGGCTGTTTTTCAGCACCCATATTCTCATTTTTGTTCAGCACTCATGTTCTTTTTTTAAGTGATCATTTTGATACTCTCATTACGATTGACTGTTTGGTTTTAATTATGACCTTGTGGAGCGGACATTGTGGTGATGTCAGATTGATATGAAAATCATATGTTCAAGCCCTGATTAAGAGGGCACTTAGACCCCAGAAACATGTTGGCAGCTTCTCAAAATATACCTCTGACCTTTAATAGAATTAAGTTGTATTTGGACCTCTTAGCAGTGGTGTGGAGCTTCAATTTTAACTCTGCTTACATTAAACCCTATTAGGCAGGATGTCCCTTAAGCCAAAGTCTGCTAATAGCTGTAGTAAACAGTAGAATCTGAAAGCCAAAGACTCCTAATAAAGCCCTATCATAAATAAGTTGTAAAACTATCTAGGAATGGATTAAAGCAAATACACATCGTGGTCTGGTTTCTTTTTTAGCTACCAAAATCAAAATACATTCATATTCCATAACTAGCGCTATGATGAAGTTATGTTTATAACACATGATCACACTGTGCATGAGAAGATAACAATCAGGTACATACTACACATGCCTTTGCTATACTGCACAGCAGGAAAATTGGTCACATTGAATCCTCTAGGACAGGGGTCTCCAAACTTTCTAAGCAAAGGGACAGTTTACTGTCCTTCAGGCTTTAGGGGGGCCGGACTGTGGCCGGTGGGAGTAGAGAATGCCCTGGCATCAGTGGGCATAAATAATGCCCCATCATTAGTTTTATTCAGAGGAATAAGGCCCCATGGTTGGCGTCAGTAGGAAGAATAGTGCCATCAGTGATGTCTGTGGGAGGAATGGTGTCAGTCGGTTAAATAGTGCCCCAAGGGCCAGATAGAGGCTAGCAAAGGGCCACAGTTTGGAGACCACTGTTCTAGGAGATATAGGTATGCAATTTATGTTTGCAATACCATGCCATCTGGAAATATATATGGATATAGATTGAATCATTGGCATTAAGGCAGTGTCCACTGAAGTATAATAAAACACTTCAGCATTCCATTCCTTCACTCTATTGTGTGGGGGTTGGCTTAGTGACACCTTCTAGAGCAGCCTTTCTCAACCTTCCCACCCCAGAGGAAGTCCTAAAACAACTCCCAGGTCTCATGGGAGCAATGGGAAAAATGCCTTATACATTGGTAGTCACTAGGAAGAACTAAACCTGTAATAGTGGTGGACAGAATTCTACCATTACAGACCGCTAAAAAAGATCATTAGTGTCATGCTGCTGGATTTGCAAAGTGGTGTTGGTCCTGGAATGATGCAAGTACCATCAATCAGCCACAGCTCAAGGAACCCCCCTAGAAAGCTCTGAATTAACCCTAGGGTTCTATGTGACACTTAGGCCTGGGAAGGCTTTCCCGTTGCACAAGGGAAGCCTGGTTGTGCTTTATAGAGTGGGAAATATAGCTGTGTTTAGTTTAGAGTGGTATGTACTTGATCCAAGTAGCTTTAGCGAGCCTCCTGTTTGGCCAATTTAGGAAGCACTATCCAGTAACCAACTGAGACCCATGGTGCTGGCAGAGAAAGCAGAGCATTGTCAGCTGTGAAAGTGTTAAAAATCTTCTGGGTCCCTTTCCTGGAGTGTGTTGGACCTATAAAAGATGGGAAGCCACTACATGTCATTGGCTTTGCCAAAGGAATCTGTATATCAGGAGCAGGTGAAGTAACCTGGTGTATATATGTATCATACACAGGTAGTTTAATTAAGTCCTGGTTTTCTTTTTTTATCCTTTGTTATATCTCAGTGCGGCTGATCTCCAGCAGCCGCTTTGTAGCCATTTCACATCTACATGCACTTCAGTGTTTGCTGCATTGTATTTCTCAGGATGGGTTTCATGTTGGTGACAACAGTGGACCATGCCTGTGTAATGTTTGTTGAAACAGCCATTTGAAAGCCATGTGAAAGCCGTGGGAGTTTACCAAGTGATCAATGGAGGAGGTATAAATGGAGAAGAGGAGGGGTCCGAGGAACCTTGCGGGATGCCTACAGAAAGAGAAAGTGAAGAGAAGGAGACAGAGTTATAGGTGACAATGAAGGAATGCTGTAATAGGAAGGAGGAGAGCCAGGAATGAGCAGAGTCTTGGATGCCAAGAGAATGTAGTGTTTTGAGGAGGAGGGGATTGTCAACAGTATCAAAAGCAGCAGAAAGTTCTAATGGTATGAGTATGGAGTAGTGGCCATTGGTTTTAGCAGTTAGTAAATCATTAGTGAGCTTTAGCAGGGCAGTTTCAGTGGAGTGTAGTCAGGAAAGTTGTTGTCTTTGAGGTAGGAGCTCAGACAGTTGTAGAAGTTTAGCGGTAGCAAGGAAATGGGTCTTAAGTTTTTCAGGCTTGTGGAGTCCAATGAGGGTTTTTTAAGTATGGGGGTGGTCAGCTCATGCTTTAGAGGGGAGGGGAAAGTGTCAATAGAAAGGGAGAGATTGAGATGTGAGTGAGGGAGCATGGGATAGAGAAGGAGGGTGACCATAGTAGTTGTGAGGGAACGGGGTCTAGCAAACAGGTGGTAAGGTGGGCTTTTGAGAAAGGTTAGGCAACCTTTTCTGTAGTACTAAGGTCAAAATAGGAAAGTATGGAATGTGGTTTTGTACACGGTATATCAAGTCGGATAGCTTGAGTAGCGGAGATGTGCCCACGAATTTAATCAATCTTGTTTTTGAAGTGATTGGGAATCTCATGAGTGAGTGAGTTACTGGGTGGAGGTGGTGGTGGAGAAAGTGGAGAGTTAAAAATAGAGAAGGATGACGAGGACTGGATGACAGAGTATTAATGAAAGTGATGAAGCAGGCTTGTTTGGCAGCATGGAGGGAAGAATTGTGTTTGAGGAAGGCAGATTTATATAGGATGAACGCTTGCTGGGATTTGGTTTTACACCACAATCGCTCCAGTGCATGGCTATGTCTCTTGAGATTTCTGGTGTCGTCAGTCTGCCATGGTTGTAATGGTCAGGGCCTGATTCTGCATGTAGTAAGAGTGTCCAGTGAGGATGAGTGTGAACTATTGTAGAGCGAAGTGGCCATGTCAGAGCAGGACAGGGGAGAGATTTTTATGATGGAGGAGGTCAGTAGCAGAAAAAAGAAGAGAAGGGTTAAAGTGGCAAAGGTGTCTGCAGGTAATCATTTTCTGCTTGGAGGGATAGGGGGTTGGAGACATGGAGATCATACATGCAAGGTGCACTCTAGACATCAAAAGAAATAGCCTAGAAAAACAAGGTTCCTGCCCCCTCCTTTCTCCAAGCAAACAGACTGATGGGAGACTGCACTGTCCACTGATAACTTATCTGTGAAGACTGGAAGTTCAGGAAAGCAGCATTTAAAGCTGTAAAATGCAATTCATGGGTTTAAAATTTTAACCTACTTTATTGTTGAATATATTATACTGTATATTATCAATGTGTTAAGCTAAAAAACTCTTGAGCGTTTAATACTACTTTAATGGCAGATTCACCTTATTTTTTTAAAGAACGCTGCAGATTTAGATATATAGAAAATTAAATGGATGCAGCACCCTCCTCTAGTTAGGTTGTTAGGCTAAATGTAGTTGATGGTTTCACTGTACCCAGTGGAGCAGCGATCTAGAGCAGGGCTTAAAATTTCAAGTCCTGAGCTACTAGCTAGGCCTTAAGAGTTACTCGCCACCAACAAACACACACAAACAGAGACACCTGTACACACACACAGACATGTACATACACACAGAAACATGTACACACACGCACAGAAACACATGTACACACACATACAGACACATGTATACACACACAGGCATGTTCAGACACGCATACACACAGATACATGTACATACACAGAAATACACACGCACAGACACATGTACATACATACATACATAGACAGACACATGTACATACATACATAGACACATGTACACACAGACACATGTATGTACATACACACAAACACACATGTACAGATACACACATGTACATACACACAGACACATGTACATGCATACACAGACACACACAAACACACACATATGTACACACACACACCTATAAAAAGTTGCAGTACTTCATTGTTCACTCACAGAGCCAGGTACTGCACTCTAGGGGGAGGCAGAGAGCACAGCACACACTCCTTGCTTTGCTTTCACTGCGCTCAGCTATTGAGCAGTCTGACGGCTCCCAGTGCCAATGACAGATCCGGCCTAATCTCTGAACCTGCTCAGCAAGACGGCCCTGGGGGGCATACTCGCCCCCACCATAATTTCCACTTGCCATTGGCGAGCAGGCAAGTGGAAATTTCAAGGCCTGATCTAGAGTTTTTGTCTGGTTAGGGCTGTCAAAGCTGTTTGATTCCTCCTACTTTACTTTTGGATGAAGCTTCCAAAATATAGGGCGGGGAGGATCAAATATGAATATTTATCATGGCTCAGCCAAACCCTGGATAGGGGTGTCCTGAAGGTGGCTGAGGGGGTGATAAATGTTTTGGAGGCTTTGCCAGAAGGATTTTCCTCTGCTAGGAGGGTTTTTGTTCTATTGTGGTTGCTGCCCCTAGGAGACAGCTAGAGTGTACTGAAGAACTGCAGTTTGGACTTCAGTGGATTTTGGGCTCAGGGTCTGGAGAGGATTGTTTAAGGATTTTTGCTAGAGGTCACTTTCCTGGACTCCTGGTCTAGAGAAGGATCTTTTATTTCCCTTATGAGAAACTACCTGTGGAAACAGGGTGGCAGACAGCTCCTAAGACATTGTGAGTTAGGCTAAGTTCACACTAGCTTTGTTAGCAGGCATTAGACAGGCGTTTTTAACCACTTACTGTCTGGCTGTTATATATAAACAGCCGCACGGTAGCAGTGCAGGGGTGGGTGGCCATTTATAAATGGTCTCCCTGCCCCCTGCTTGTGCGCGCTCCCTGGGAGCGCACAGCATCGTGATCCGGTGCCCGCTGTGTCCTCTGAACACAGTGGAATACCGATCGTTGTACGGGACCTCTGTGCAAGGTCCCGTCATGTGATTACTGATTGGCCAATACTGCCTTGGCCATATGGTCATATGGTACTGCAGTACCATATGACCACTGTCATATGGTACTGCCTTGTACCATATGACAAGCTGTGACCAATCACAGCTCACACAGTATTTCTCAATGGCTGCAAGAATGCAGCCAGAGAGAAGGAAGAAGTATTTTTACAGCCTTTATGGGTGTAAAAGCAATCCGTGTAAAGAAAAAAAAAAAATCATCACCACCCACAAGTAGCACAGTGTCACCATATGCGCGGCATCTGTTGCCTGCTTGCTAGACTTGGGGTTAAAGTCACAAAGACAAGCCACTCGTTCCCATTCTGTCGATTCATCAACGTCGCTTATTGTACTGCTAGGGTGACAGTATGTAAAAAAAAAAAGCAAAAAACATAATAATATAAAAAAATAAAAATGTAAAAAAATGTTTTTAAAAATTATAAATTTTGGTTATAAACTAATTTTGGTTATTTTTTTTAGCTTAGCATCGCTTTCTTTTTTAAGGCCTTTTTAGCCCACTTTTATTTAAAGAAAATGTTCCATAAAGCTTCCCACGCAGGGGTATCCACCATCAAACACATTCAAATGAAAATTCAGCCTCCTGGCTTGTACACAGTTTTATGTCTGTCTCCTACAGACTCTTTCCAAAATATGGCTCTCGCACACAGCTGGCCACTAGCACACAGCTAGTCTGGCTTCCTCCTCTCCTTGGTGAAGCCCTTCTGACTCCAAGGCAGAGACCTCCTGTCTGCTGGGGTGGAGCCCTCCTGACTCCTGTCTGCCGGGGTGGAGCCCAGAACCCTGGTTAGGCCTCTATGAAAAGGCCTGCACACACCTGTGCAATTAGTCTCCTGGCCATTCCCAAAACCTGGTCCCAGGATTGGAGATTTCATCCCTCCCAAATTGCTTTGAAATCTCCAGGCTCCAGGTCCCAAAGTGGACCTTACAAACAAATGAGGAAAGTGAAAAGCCACTTTCCTCTGTATCAAACACTTACCCTGGAGCCCCTCAACCTGCCTTGTTGAGAATCCTGGGTGAAATAACCTGTCAACATCATGACAGATCGCCACACTGTCACAGGTGACACGCCTCAAATGCCTGGCAGGCGTTTGTGGGGCATTTACAAGGTGGTTGCGAGGCGTTTGCAGAACGTTAATGCCATTAAACTTCATTGTGGGCATTTGTGGTGCAATTTTAACGCTTGGCAAACACCTATCAAAAGCCTCAAAAACGCTCATAGGGCATTTTTGGGAGCATTTGAGGAGCGTTAAAAACGCTTCTCAAATGCCTGTCTAATGCCTGTCAAACACTATAGGGGCGTTTGGCAAGCGATAGAAATTAGTCAAGTGTGAATGAGCCTTAAGACCTGGGTTTGGGACTTTCATGTGTGCTTGCCACTATAAGGATTTGTGCTAAAAAGTTTGTCCTCTTAATTGATTCTAATATTGTTTTGGAGTATCCTGAACCCCCCAACCCCACTTCCGTCTCAAGTTATTCAGCAATAAATCCTAGGGAAAAAGTCTGTATTATTAGTGTGTATGGAACTGTGCAGCCTCTGTACTAGCTAGGGAGATCCTGTGTCATTCTCAGTGGCCCCTCTGGGGGTGAGCACTACATGAGTTTTTAGTGATCTACTTTTAGTTGGGGTGTGGCCTAAGAATTACATTTTAGATGTTAGAATGCTCAAAGGTATCCGTATTTTTGTATGGATATTTGTAGCCTGAGTTAAATGTGTGTGTCAGACATCTCCTTTGACAGTAAATATAATTGTTTCCTGTTCTAGGTTCATACAAATAATCTGCTTTTATAGCGTACATTTCACCAGAAATGTAAGTGTATTGTTCAGCTGAAATATCACATCTGAAACTAATTCTCACAGTTAATTGCAAAACTTGGCACAGCTGCTCTCTGTAGACACATATGAAAGCAATATGTAAAAACATGTAGAAGGCTGACATATAATGCTTTACAGTAAAATCAAGTCCACCAATTTAATGAAGATATCTGGTTGAACGGATGTTGGGGAGATAACCACAAGTGTCCTGCTACTAATTGTTGTCTGAGAAAGAATTTAATACTGAGCTCCAGGAAGATATCATATGAATGCAGCTCTATATTAATTCATTGTTAAAGCCCAAATCCAGGGGAAAAAAAATTAAAGTAGTACATTGTGCATCAATTATCTTAGCTATCCTGCAGTATAATGGATCAAAGTCAGGGTTTCCTCTATGAACAAGCTAACATCCTGCCCTGGTGACTAGACATTTTTCCCTCTTTATTTTCTCCTTGGGTACCAGTCTGCTTACCTCCCCCGTGAATTCTCCTGCCTCTGGAGTCCATGAGAGAGGACCTGGTCCTCCGAAGTGTCGCCTTCGCCAATAGGAGGTGTGCACATCAAGCACACAGCAGGGGGATCTGAGAAGAGGATCAGGGCTGGTCTGTGCAAAACTATTACACAGAGCAGGTAAGTATGACAAATGTATTATTTTTTTGAAACATTAACCCTGTAGAATCACTCTAAGTGCTCTGTAAAATACAGCACTGACACTTCACACATCAGGAGAGAAAGTAGAAATGACTGGTATGAAGCAGCTGGTCCCATTGTGTCTCACTGGCCATATGGTGAAACATTTGTGGACTTGATCATCATGCTTATGTAAATTTGTTGGACATCTCATTCCAAAACCATGGACATTAATATGGAGTCGCTAGTCATAACAGCTTACTCTCTTCTGGCAGTGTCTTTTTTTGTGCACATTCAGCCAACAGAATATTTGCGAGGTTGGATACTGATGTTGGAAAAGAAGCCCTGGCTCTGAATTTGTGTTAAAATTCTTCCTAAAGAAGTTCAATAGGGTTGAGGTCAATAGCAAAAGGTACCAGGGGCATCTCATGGGGCCCCCTACTGACCCCAGGCCCTCGGGCAGTGCCCGAGTTTCCAAATAGTCAGTCTGCCCCTGTGAGATGGGTTTTCAGGGTGCGCCTAAAGGAGAGGAGAGTAGGTGATAATCTGATTGGTTGGTCCTGGAGGCGGGCATGGGAGGAGGAGACCAGGGAACTAGAGAGAAGGAGGTCTTGTGAGGAGCGGAGTGTGCGTGCTGGGCGGTACTTGGATATTAGGTCAGTGATGTAGTTCGGGGCAGTATGGTGGACGGCTTTGTACGTCAGTGTTAGGATTTTGAATTTGATCCATTGCGCAATCGGAAGCCAGTGGAGGGATTGGCAGAGGGGGGTGGCGGAAATGGAGCGGTTGGAAAGGTGAATGAGTCTGGCAGCCGTATTCAGGATGGACTGAAGCGGGGATAGCCAGCGGCGAGGCAGGCCAGTAAGGAGGGAGTTGCAGTAGTCGAGTCGTGATATGATGAGGGAGTGGCTGAGCTGTTTAGTGGTTTCTGGGGTTAGCAGCGTGCGATATTTGGCGATGTTGCAGAGGTGGAGTCTGCACAAGCTTGTTAAAGATTGAACTTGGGGCTGGAAGGACAGGTTGGAGTCCAGAATGAATGACACCAAGTAACATTAACAATACTCTTCACCGTAAACCCCTAAACTCACTAGTTCTTCAACCCTGGATAGTGCAGAGAATGCAATTGCAACCCAAACTTTATTTCCTAATACATCTCTTATCCAATATACAGGCTAAAGCAGCATTTCTTTTGCACACATACCATTTGCCATTGTGTTACCTGCTGTTTTAGCCTCTCATACGGCTCCAGAAAAAAGGACAAACCATGTCAAACTTTAGTAACAATCAAATAAAATAGAATTCCTCCCAAATGAAGGAAGGAAACCTAATAACCTAAAATATCAAATATTCTTAGCTTTGTGTAGATTCCCGATGTTAGAAAATTTTGATATTCTTCACATATTATTTTAATTAGTTATGTTTGACTGAACATGTAAATCGTGTTAGCTGAGGTTTTTTGTTAGTCTCACGTACAGTGACAATAGAACACAAAGGCCAAATCACAGATTTGCTAAGATCCTGTGGGCAAATAATTACTACAAGAAGATTAGGTCTATAACATAGTAAATTCATTAAGTGCTGCGCTAGTAAATCCATGTTGTGTATCACACAACAGGGGAGGAACGTGGGAATAAATCAAGCTCTGTGCAAACTGAGAAACGGCAAAGGATTCTCACCGAGAGCCAGCTTGATGAACGCTCTTCTAGATGTGTTATTTGTGTCGTAAATGAACCTGCGTATATGGAAACGTATATAAGCCTCCTCAGCAGTACGTCTAGAATTTATTGCACTCTAAAGTGATATATTAGAGGGGTATCTTAAAGTAAAATCAGTGCCCTGATTTTCAGTGCAGCCCATCAGTGCTGCCCTTCAGTGCCCATCAGTGATGCCTTGCAGTGTCCATCAATGCTGCCTTTCAGTGCAAATCAGTGCTGCCAATCAGTGCCCATCAGTGATGCCTGTCAATGCCCATCAGTGCCTCCTATCAGTGCTTCCCATCAGTACAGTCTAATAGTACCCATCAGTGCCACCTATCAGTGCCAATCAGCATCGCCTATCAGTGCTTATCAGTGCCCATCAGTGCCACATAGCAGTGTCCATCAGTGATTCCTGCCAGTGCCCATTAGTGATTCCTGTCAGTGCCCATCAGTGCCATCTATCAGTGCCACCTATCAGTGCAGCCTCATCAGTGCACACCAGTGAAGGAGAAAAATTATTTATTTACAAAATTTTATAAAAGCAACAAAGGAACACTTTGTTTTCTTATATTTTCGGCCTTTTTTGCATTTGTTTAAAAAAAAATTAAAAAACCCAGTGGTGATTAAATACTATCAAAAGAAAGTTCTATATGTTTAAAAAAAAAAGTTAAACATTTTGTTTGAGTAAACTGTTGCATGACCGCGCAATTGGCCTGGGCAGGAAGGGGGTGAAAGTGCCCAGTCGGCAAGTGGTTAACATAGAAATGAACATTTGTGTACATATATTAAAAAATATTATAAATAAACTTTTCCCCTTTGTTTATAAATGATCATATACCCTCTGTTCTCAGCTGGCTAAGAGGAGAAACAGCAGGACACTGAACTTCCCAGTAAAAGGCTGCCAGGGGATGGGGGGGGGGGTGTCAGGAAAAGTCTGATCATTGGTGGAGAGCACACTGAATTTTCAGCATAGCCAAAGAACTGACCATGACTCTGGCTTAGTGTGGTCAGTTTTTAATAGGCAAGCTGAGGAATTGGCAGGGACACCCGGGATTTCAAACAAAGGAAGCAATACAAAGAGAACAGGATACGTCTTCATACAAGTACATGGTACATCAGGCATATACTGTATCAGCAATATGATTCCTTTATTAAAGATGGAAAATGAGAGGAATTTACCCAAAAAAATACTCATGTGGTTATTGAACACGATTTTTTATTAGAATGGGGAAGCAAATTTGGAACATGTTTTGTAGACCTTGAGCACTTAGATCACTGGTATTATGTACAATTATTATTATGAACACTACTTATATTTGTGCTTATGCCATTTCTGAGTCATCTGTTTGTCCTTCTATATTTATATTTGTTTGATAGTTCTTTTTGGATTTTATTCCAACAACTTTGCGGTATATCGCTTTTCCAACATTTCTGAATAGCTCTGAGCTTCCCCCCTGTGGTCTGAATTGGAGCTGCATTTTTTTTATTTAATTCAACTAGTTAAGGGAGCATATAGAATGCCATTTAAGGAGCCATCCAAACTGCATCTGCACTCCCACCTCCATCTGCTGCTTCTAAGGGTCACTAAGGCTCCGTTCACACTAATGTGTTTTGTAGTGTTTTTTGCAGAAACACACTACAGTCCATTTAACATGATTTCCTATGGGACATGTTCACATCTCCACGTTTTCACCTGGTGCGTTTTTTGGAAAGGGTCAGGGACTTCTTTACCCTAGGTGCACACCTAAGCGTTTTTGCAGCGTTTAGCATTTTGCAGAAATGCAGTACAGTCCATTTAAGATAATTTCCTATGGGACATGTTCACACCTGTGCGTTTTCACCCGGGCCTTTTTTGGAAAGGGTCAGGGACTTTTTTGAAAGCAAAAAGATGCATTTTTGGTTCTATAGACTTCAATGGAAATGCTGCAGATGAGCATGTATTGTGTTTTTGCTGCATTTTTGCTGCATTTTTGATTCGTTTTGCATTTTAAATCTGACCTAGTAACAAGAAAAATGAAAAAGCAAAACGCATTAAAAGCGCGGCATAAACGCGTCAAAATGCAAGTGCAAAAACACAAAGCAGAAACAGCTCAATCGCAACCTGCATAGGGGTGAACCTAGATTTAAACACAAAAAGTTTTGGTTCTATAGACTGCAATGGAGATGCTGCAGAAAAGCATGTAGTGCGTTTTTGCTGCGTTTTGGTGCATTTTTGCCATTTAATCTGCTTAACAACAAGAAAAAAAAGCAAAACGCAGCAAAAACGTGTAAAAAATACATGTGTATAAATACAAAACACACCACAAAAAGCACTGCAGAAGTGGATCAAATGCAAACTGCACAGGTGTGAACAAATCACGGCTTGAACTATCTTGCTTTGCGTGTAATGAGTCTATCTCATATATTAGTTTCACCTTTTAAGTTGCATTACTGAAATAAATGAACTTTTGCACGATATTCTAATTTTTCGAATTTCACCTGTATATATAAACAGTGTTTGGGTGCAGTAAATAATTTTCTAGCAAAAAATACTGATTTCTACATATAAACAAAAATGCCAGAAAAGCCTGGTCTTCAAGTGGATAAATATATATATATATATTGGTTGGCCTGCCTTTACACGCACATGAACTTTAATGGCATCCCAGTCTTAGCCTGTAGGGTTCAAAATTGAATTGGCCCCGCCCTTTGCAGCTATAACAGCTTCAACTCTTCTGGGAAGGCCGTCCACAAGGTTTAGGAGGGTGTCTATGGGAAGGTTTGACCATTCTTCCAGAAGCACATTTGTGAGGTCAGGCACTGATGTTGGATGAGAAGGCCTGGCTCACAGTCTCCGCTCTAATTCATCCCAAAGGTGTTCTATGGGGTTAAGGTCAGGACTCTGTGCGGGCCAGTCAAGTACCTCCACCCCATACTCGCTCATCCATGTCTTCATGGACTTTGCTTTGTGCACTGGTGTGCTGTCGTGTTGGAACAGGAAGGGGCCATCCCCAAACTGTTCCCACAAAGTTGGGAGCATGAAATTGGCCAAAATGACTTGGTATGCCGATGCCTTAAGAGTTCCCTTCACTGGAACTAGGGGGCCAAGCCCAACCCCTGAAAAACAACCCACACCATTCCCCCCCCCCTCCACCAAACTTTACACTTGGCACAATGCAGTCAGGAAATTAGCATTCTCCTAGAAAACTGCCAAACCCAGACATGTCCATCGGATTGCCAGACAGAGAAGTGTGATTCATCACTCCAGAGAAAATGTCTCACTGCTCTAGAGTCCAGTGGCGGCATGCTTTACACCACCACATTGGACGCTTTGCATTGCACTTGGTGATGTAAGGCTTGGATGCAGCTGCTCAGCCATAGAAATCCATTCCATGAAGCTCTCTACTCACTGTTGTTGTGCTAATCTGAAGGCCACATGAAGTTTGGAGGTCTTTAGCTATTGACTCTGGAGACTGTCAGCAACTTCTGTGCACTGTGTGCTTCAGAATGCGCTGACCCTGCGCTGCCATTTTACGTGGCCTACCACTTGGTGGCTGAGTTGCTGATGTTCCCAGTTGCTTCCACTTTGTTATAATACCACTAACAGTTGACCGTGGAATATTTAGTAACAAGGAAATGTCACGGATGGACTTATTGCACAGGTGGCAACCTATCACGGTACCACACCTAAATTCACTGAGCTCCTGAGAGCAACCCATTCTTTCACAAATGTTTGTAGAAGCAGTCTGCATGCCTAGGTGCTTGATTTTATACACCTGTGGCCATGGAGGTGATTGGAACACCTGAATCCAATGATTTGGAGGGCTGGCCCAATACTTTTGGCAATATAGTGTATAGCTAGATAGATAGATGTGTGTATATGCATGTGTAGTGTGTATGTATATCTATTTACCAACTGTATAGTGACAGAAAGTAGTCTCCCTGTATCTCATGTACTAATTAGCTTTAAGGTTCCTTCAGTCGCACTGTACAAATCAGCTCCAGTCTCTCTGGGGTGTGTAAAAAGACTAATCAGAGGCAATCTGCGCTCCATATATATTCTAGTCACTCAAGACTGTGGCTTGGACCATCTGTTTTAAGTGCAGCCTTTACCGCCTCCAATTAAACATGATCTCTGTTAGCTTTCTGCTCATTGTCACCATTAGAAGAAATGGAGTTGGAACCTGCAGACGATTAGATGGCTGAAATGCTGACGGATGATCATTGCTCCCCTTTGTAATAGAACATTGTCTTTTATTGTTTTCCAGTGACGGTGAGCGTTGGAGGGAAGCAGTATCTCCTGGGACTCTATGACACTGCAGGACAGGTAACAGCCATGTCTTATAAATGTTCTTTAACCTCCCTGGCGGTATGATTATGTCAGGAATTTTGTACCAAAAGCGGTACCATTTTTTTGCATGGAAATATGTAATTTTTTTATTGTAGGCCTGTAATTTAGGAATAACTCCATGAAATCTGTCCGAACAAGAGTCTAGTAAACATTCCGGATATGATAAAACTTGAAACACGAAATCATAAATTATAATTTAATAAATACTCATAAAAAATAATTATATAATAATAATAAATTTAATTCAATAATATAATCAAACCAAAAACACTGAAATTTGAAATATAGCGCCAAGTTCGCACATCACTGAGCAAAGTCGCAAAATCGTTTTCAGTGTATCATGACGAATTTCCCCACGAATCATTATCACTCAATTCTGCAAGTAGTTCTGATTTACTATCGCTGTTCTCTAGCCGGTCTAAAACCGATTTAGACCTAAAGGGACGCTTTTTGGACGCCATGGACTTTTCTAAGTTTCCAGGCATAAAGAACAGTCAAAATGCAGGCAGGGCACAGGACAAAGCACTAGGGACAAAATGTATGTGAAATGCTTTGATACAGGAATGTTTTGCTATGAAATAATCGTTTTAAAAAAAATGTCATTTTTTTAAAATTTTCAAATTTGCTGCCGGTTCTGGCGCCCGTACGTCCCGACGTCACAGGGACCGGAACACGGAAGCCAGATACCGGCATCGGCCAGAGGAGATGGCCGAGGATGCTGCAGGGGACGCATCGCGGGAGCGAAGGACAAGGTAAGCGCTGTAGGGAATCCCTGTGCAACGCCGCATGGTAAGCCCGAGTGTAGCTCGGGGTTACCGCTTTTGGTACTGAAACTTTACCCCGAGCTACACTCGGGAATACCTCCAGGGAGGTTAATAACACTTAAAAAAGAAACACAGATGACATAAATATAAATGACAAGCCAGTTTATATAAAAGTTCTGTTAATCAGTGCCAGCACCATGGGTAGCACCCAACATACAATTTCTAGAAACCATTCCTTATGTTGTTATTCTCTTTTGACCACCTTTGGATATTTACGTCTACACTGTAGGGGATGTTGAGAACAGTTGGGGGCTCTTTACAGTTCAAAAACCATGAAACCCAATTTCTAATAGTGCATCTTAGTTTTGCTAAAATAATCCCATGGCACTAAGGAGTGGAGCTTGTACAAAACAGCACCAGCATTAAACTATAACTAAAGCTGGTCATAGATGGATCAAAAGTCATCTGGTTCAGCAGGGACCGACCAAATTTGTATTCATCTATGGCTGTTCCTACTCAACACAACTCAATCTAACAATCAGCATCTGTTGAACGGGAATGTTGGAAAACTTTTGTTGGTCAGCAGCTGCAGCCACTGATCAACCGCTGGCTGATCATAAAAAAACACCCTTCTATGGCCAGTCTAAGGCCGAAACTTAGAAACTTAAAAGCCACTGAACAAGAATCCCTATTCCCGTTCTGGCGAGAACTCAAAGTTTTGGATTTTTCTATCACTTTCACTCTTTGTGACAGTGATCACCAGGACAATTAGATGGGTGATTCTCCTTACTGGACACGTAAACAGCCATAAAAACATGACAGAGGTTCCAACCTTTCTCTTCTCTAAAACTAAAAAGTTTTGCCTTTGGATATACTTTCAAGTGTGACTAGGACAGTATGGTGTTTAAAGGATAAGTTCACTTTTCAAAATCTGAAACAGGTATTTGGCATGCTCACAAGGGGCTGAAGCGGGCTCTGCAGGATAGGCAAGAGTAAGGAACAATATATTAAATATGTAAGTACTTATATAATACAGAGAAAGTCCGTATGGATGATTACTTGAAGGCTGCCAGCTGGTAAAGAGCTAGAGGGGACCCTTTGAGGAGATCTAGGGAAAAAAGAGTGGCGCCTTCTAAGTGCAGCAGATAAAAAACTTTAATTCGAGGTAAGATACAGGCAGCTCACTAGATGCATGGTGAAAGGGTGCTTGTCATGGTAAATGGCATCCGGTGTGAACTGGAGTGCTAGTCGCTGTGCAATGGTGTACATCCGGTGTCAGGCTCCCAGCACTTCCTGTGAGCTCCGGGTACACCATGAAGAAGTGCTGAGGTCACATCCGATCACATGGGTAGCGGAGGGGTGGCACGCGTTTGGAGCATGCATGCTCCCTCTTCAGACAGCCTTTGTGGCTGTCAACTTGTAGCTCTCAATGAACTACCACGGCACTGTGGTAGTTCATTGATTCTTCCTGTCAGCACCCATCCACAGTACATTGGGGGGTAACATACACTTTAAAAACCAACAACAAACTATACCAAAAAATATTAGGACTTTAACAGTGTCAGTCATAGTTAATGATGCAAAACCCTATATTAAAGTGTTACTAAAACCCACAACAGTAAAATCAGTCTGTATATGCAGTAAAGCATGCTTGTTATACTCACTGTGGAACCTAAGGGGTTAATCCTCTGCATTGTGTAAAAAAGCTGTTTGATCCTGTTTTCTCTGATCCTCCCCTTCTTTTACTCTCCCCAATCCATCTGCCATAGTACAGAGCAGCAGTGGCAAGTCTGCATGTGCTCTGTTTGGTGTGTATTGCTAGAGAGTTTTTTTCTTCTTTTTTTGGGAGGGTGCATGTGATCGGCACAGGGCTAATCAGCAATGTCCAGGCAAAGGGTCAGGGGTCATGCAGCCTCATAGGACAGTTAGAGGAGAATTAAAACTACAAGCTTTAACCAGCGCTCGGCCAGACACTAATAGAAGTTACAAGACTGCTATATACTGCTGATGAGAAAAGGTATTTAGCAGTTTATATTTACTAAAATAATTGTATTTCCATGTTCTGTGTACTGTGGGAGACCAGATATAGTGAAAGCAGGGCCTGGGTTTAGTAACACTTTAAAATATAATTCATCAAGTTCATTGTACAAAAAATCCTAAAATATTAAAAAAGTTATAAAATATGATGCTGTATAACTCAAACTAAGCTGCTCTCTTTTCATAATTTTGAACCAATAATTTAATATGGATATACAGTGAGGAACAGAAGTATTTGTACACCTGCGATTTTGCTAGTTCTTCCACTTAGAAATCATGGAGGGGTCTGAAATTCACATTGTAGGTGCATTCCCACTCTGAGACACAGAATGTAAAAAAAATTCAAGAAATCACATTGTATGATTTTGAAAGAATTTATTTGTCTTGCACTGCTGAACATAAGTATTTGAACACCTAAGAAACAGCAAGAATTCTGGCTCTCAAAGACCTGTTACTGTGCCTTTAAAAAGTCCACCTCTACTCCACTCATTAATCTAACTTAGTAGCACCTGTCTGAGCTCTTTAAAGACACCTGTCCACCCCACAATCAGTCAGACGCCAACTACTACCATGGGCAAGACCAAAGAGCTGTCAAAAGGCACCAGAGACAAAACCGTGGACCTCCACAAGGCTGGAAAGGGTTACGGGGCAATTGCCAAGCAGCTTGGTGAAAATAGATCAACTGTTGGAGCAATTGTTAGAAAATGGAAGAGGATAAAGACGACTGTCAGTCTCCCTTGGGCTGGGGCTGCATGCAAGATCTCACCTCGTGGGGTATCACTGATGATAAGAAAGGTGAGGAATCAGCCCAGAACTACAAAGGAGGAGCTGGTCAATGACATAAAGAGAGCTGGGACCACAGTTTCAAAGCTCACTCTCGGTAGAACACTACGCCATCATGGTTTAAAATCATGCATTGCACGGAAGGTTCCGCTGCTCAAGTCATCACATGTCCAGGCCCGTCTGAGGTTTGCCAATGACCATTTTAATAGTATAAAAAAATAGTAAACGTGATACCATTATAGAAATACACACCCAAACACAACAGAGCAGAAGCAATTATACAAAACTGATATACACTGGAAAAGCAAAATCTGGTGATTAATTAAATAAGACAAATCTTGAAGCCTGCATACATAACGGCTGATTAAAGAAGTCAGGTAATAATTAGAATGGAGGCAAGGGAGGTTAGGAATGGTTTAGGAATGCACACAGAGACAAACTGTCCCGCTCACGCTGCATTTTTTACAGTGTCCCACCAAAGCAAGTTTTCAAGGTTATTGATGTAACTGGTTCAGACAGTATTAAATAGCATAGGCCTCCTTCCTGACACTAATAATACTTAGACCTTGGCGCCAATGATCCAGCTGTATGAAATAAGTATCGCTGCCTACACATTTTAATGTAGTCACTTTACAAAATGGGAAAATCCAAACAGCTCCCAGAAATTGGCTTTAACAGACTCAGCAACTGCAAAGTATAGTATGTTATTGAGCCGACACTTCACTATCTTGTGCAGTATTATTATTATTATTATACAGGATTTATATAGCACCAACAGTTTGCACAGCGCTTTACAATATAAAGGGAGACAATGCAATTACAATACATTTCAGTACAGAAGGAATGGGAAGGCCCTGCTCATGGAGCTTACAATCTAAAAGAAGGAGGAGATGGTACAAAAGGTAAAAGCTGCAGAGGATGATCTGATGGAGGTGGCTCAAGTACAGTTCTTAGGTGGAGGTGGGGTAAGCTTCCCTGGATAAGTGAGTTTTCAAAGATCACTTAAAGGCAGCCAGGGTGGGGCCTGACCTCACCTACTGCGGTAGGGAGTTCCAAAGGATGAGAGAGGCTCTGGAGAAGTCCTGGAGGCGAGCATGAGAGGAGGTGGCAAGGGAGCTAGAGAGCAGGATGTCTTGGGAGGAGCGGATCAAGCAATTTGGACAATATCTGCAGATGAGGTTGATGTAGCTAGGGGCAGTGTTGTGGATGGCTTTGTGTGTTGTGGTTATTTTTTGAATTTTATACGTTGGGTTAGTGGAAGCCAATGAAGGGATTGGCAGAGAGGGGCAGCAGTCACTGATCGGTTGGTAAGGTGTATGAGTCTAGCAGCAGCATTCATAATAGACTGAAGGGGGGATAGCCTGTGTAATGGTAGACCAGTGAGGAGGGAGTTGCAGTAATCGAGGCGAGATATAACCAAGGCATGGATAAGTTGTTTTGTGGTATCATTAGTCAAGAAGGGGCGGATTTTGGAAATGTTGCAGAGGTTGAGGCAGCAGGATTTAGCCAGTAATTGGATGTGAGGCCCAAAGGAGAGGTCAGAGTCTAAGAATACACCGGTATGCAAAATAATTTGAGATGTACAGTTTAGTAACTTTTTACAGTGCATTATTCCTACAGGCAATGATTTTATTTGGGAATGAGGAAAGAGTGAAGTATGACTTACTTGTTTTAAAAGGAGCTGTCAACCCAAACATGTTATTTCCAACTTGCAGATTGCCCACCTGCAATGTACTGTGGATGGGCGGCCCACACAGGCAAAGCGGCATATCCGTACATCGCTGTCTGCTTTTGGGTTTGGGGGGGCCTGTCAGCAAGTCCTGGCCAATGATTCATGGCTGGGACCTGCTGATAAGCTGTGTAGAATCACAGCCCAGAGCTCTGTGTTGACAATAAACACAGAGCTCCGTACAGAGGAGCAGGGATGAGAAAGTAAGAGATCATTAGTAAAAAGCAGCACTAATTATACATAGTAAACATTGTGAGGCATACATTTAACCACTTGATCGCTCTAGATACTAACCTCTTCCCAGCCAGTGTCATAGTACAGTGACAGTGTATAGTATTATCACTGATCACTGTATTAATGTCACTGGTAATTCAGTGGAAGATAGTCAGTTCCCCTTAGCGCTAGTTAGTTTAACATTGCCTTCCTTACTATCGCAATCCCATTATAAGTTGCTGATCACCACCATTAGTAGTATTAAAAAAAAATTCCAATATATACCATAGTTAGCAGGTACTAAAATGTTCCCGCAAACCAATCAATATATGCTTATAGGGATTTTGTTTTATCAAAAACATGTAGCAGAATACATTTTGGTCAACATTTATGAAGAAGTTAGATTTTTTAAATTTTGTTTATTGGATATATTTTGTAGCAGTAAGTTAAAGATATATACAGTTGCAAGAAAAAGTATGTGAACCCCTTGGGATTACGTGGAGTTTTGCATGAATTGGGCATAAAATGTGCTCTGAACGTCATCTAAGTCACAACAATAGAAGAACACAGTCTGCTGAACATAATACTACACAAACATTAGATGTTGTCATGGTTTAATTGCACATAACATGTAAACATTCACAGTGCAGGGAGGAAAAAGTATGTGAGGCCCTAGCTTAATGACTTCTCTCAGAGCTAATTGGAGCCAGGAGTGAGCTAACCTTGACTCCAATCAGTGTGATGATATTGGATGTGTTGCTGACAGCTGTCCTGCCCTTAAAAAACACACACCTGTTTTGGGTTTACTGGTTTCAAGAAGCACTGTCTGATGTGAACCATGCCTCGCAGAAAAGAGCTCTCAGAAGACCTACGATCAAGAATTGTTGACTTGCATGAAGCTGGAAAGGGTTACAAAAGTATCTCCAAAAGCCTTGATGTTCATGTGTCCACGGTAAGATACACTGTCTACAAATGGAGAAAGTTTAGCACTGTTGCTACTCTCCCTAGGCGTGGTCGTCCTGTAAAAATGACTGCAAGAGCACAGCGCAGAATGCTGCATGAGGTAAAGAAGAATCCCAGAGTGTCAGCTAAAGACCTACAGAAATCTCTGGCACATGCTCACATTTTTGTTGACACATCTACAATAAGGAAAACATTAAACAAGAATGGAGTACATGGGAGGACACCACGGAGGAAGCCATTGCTGTCCAAAAAGAATATTGCAGCAAGTTTGAAGTTTGCAAAAGAGCACCTGGATGTTCCACAGCACTACTGGCAAAATATACTGTGGACAGATGAAACTAAGATTGAGTTGTTTGGGAAGAACACACGACACTATGTGTGGAGAAAAAAAGGCACAGCACACCAACATCAAAACCTCATCCCCACTGTAAAACATGGCGGAGGGAGCATCATGGTTTAGGGCTGCTTTGCTGCCTCAGGGCCTGGTCGGATTGTTGTCATTGATGGGAAATTGAATTCCAGAGTTTATCAAGACATTTTGCAGGAAAACATACGACCATCTGTCCGCCAACTGAAGCTCCGCGGAGGATGGGTGATGCAAAAGGACAATGACCCAAAGCATACAAGTAATTCAACAAAACAATGGCTGCAACAGCACAGAATACGCCTTCTGGAGTGGCCCAGTCAGAGTCCTGACCTCAACCCGATTGAAATGCTGTGGCATGACCTTAAGAGAGCGATTCACACCAGACATCCCAAGAATATTGCTACACTGAAACAGTTTTGTGAAGAGGAGTGGTCCAAAATGACTCCAGATCGTTGTGCAGGTCTGATCTGCAACTACAGGAAACGTTTGGTTGAGGTTATTGCTGCCAAAGGAGGGTCAACCAGTTATTAAGTCCAAAGGTTCACGTACTTTTTCCTGCCTGCACTGTGAATGTTTACATGTTATGTGCAATTAAACCATGGCAACATCTAATGTTTGTGTAGTATTATGTTCAGCAGACTGTGTTCTTCTATTGTTGTGACTTAGATGACGTTCAGAGCACATTTTATGCCCAATTCATGCAAAACTCCACGTAATCCCAAGGGGTTCACATACTTTTTCTTGCAACTGTATATTTTATTTTATTTTATTTTCGGTCTTTTTTTGTTTATATCACTAAAAATAAAAGAAAGCTCTATTTGTGTGTAAAAAAATTATATACATTTTGTTTGAGTAAATAGTTGCATGACTGCACAATTTTCAGTTAAAGTAGTGCAGTGATAAATAGCAAAAAATGGCCTGGTCATGAAGGGGCTAAAATCTTCCAGAGGTTAACTTGAACGCAACTGAACACTGCACACTCTATTGAACACCCAGCCAGCAGCTGTTTAACTCAAATACCACTGTATATGTGTCAGGGCAGGAGCTGAGGAACGGACAGGCAGGCCTAACAATGTAACGCACTGGCTGACGACAACCACCACCCACAGACCAAAGTCCCTCAGGGCGCGGAGTCTAAGTCCCAGGCTGCCCTTCACCAGGGCCCCTGATGGTGGGGATGGACTTGACGCAGCCAGGAACCAGGTCGCGGCCCCCGAGACACCTCAGCTGCGGTAATGGCCGCCGCCAATGGCGTGTAGCTGGTGGAAGAGACAAAAGAGTAGTCAGACAAGCCGGGTCAACAACAATAGGACAAAACAGTACAGGACAGCAGACGAGAATCACAGGTCACGAGCCGGGTTCAGCAACAGAGGGTCAGATCAAAGGAGAATACAAAGAATAGTCAAGACAAGCCGAATCAGATACCAGGAGAGTCACGAGAGTCAGAACAGAGTAACAGCAACACAAAGACACAAGACACAAGTGCAAAGAGCATGTGCGGGCCACAGGCTTATATGTCATCAGCCACACCCCTCTGGAGGATGGACCACAGAAACCTGAAGGCATAAAAGGACTCCCATCATGCACAGCAGAATCCAAGATGGACGCCAGCACATGCAGTAACATAACCTCAGGGAAAAGGTAGGACCTTGACAGTACCTCCCCCTCAAGGGCCCCTCCCCCTCCGCGGCTCAACAAAAGGTTTCTGAGGAAAGCGGGTATGAAAAGCGCGGAGGAGGGCAGGAGCATGGACATCCGCGGAAGGAACCCAGGAACGCTCCTCGGGACCATAACCGCGCCAATGAACCAGGAACTGTAATCGACCGCGCACCAATCGAGAGTCCAGGATCCGGCTCACCTCATACTCCTCATGACCGTCAACCCGGACAGGACGGGGCCGAGGAAGAGAGGTAGTGAAGCGATTGCAGATCAGAGGTTTCAACAGGGAAACATGAAAGATATTGGAGATCCGCATCCCAGACGGAAGGGCAAGGGCATAGGCCACCGGATTCACTTTGCGGAGAATGCGGAAAGGACCGACAAAACGGGGAGCCAGTTTGGGTGTGGGCACCCGAAGATTGAGGTTGCGAGTAGACAACCACACCCGATCGCCGACCTGGTATGAAGGAGCGGGCAACCGTCTGCGATCAGCCTGGAACTTCTGGCGCTGAGCTGAGTCCCTCAAGGCCCTCTGGATCTGCCCCCAAGAAGAACGCAGGGCAGCAAGATGGTTCTCCACAGCCGGAATGTCCTGTGGTGAGAACCTCTCAGGTAATACCGCGGGTTGAAACCCATAGTTGGCCATGAAGGGAGACATCCCGGTGGAGGAGTTGACCGCCGAGTTCCTGGCAAACTCTGCCCACGGCAGGAGATCGGCCCAATCGTCCTGATGGTCTGAAATATAACACCGAAGGAATTGTTCTAAGGCCTGATTGGAACGCTCCGCAGCCCCATTGGACTGCGGGTGGTAGGCTGATGAAAAGGAGAGACTAATACCCAACTGGGAGCAGAAGGCACGCCAGAATCTGGACACGAACTGACTCCCGCGGTCTGAGACAATCACCTTAGGTAACCCATGCAGGCGAAAAATCTCCCTGGAAAAGACCGTGGCCAGTTCTTGCGCTGTGGGTAATTTCCTGAGTGGAATGCAATGGCACATCTTGGAAAACCGATCGACGATCATGAGGATGACCGTATGACCCCGAGACACCGGGAGGTCTACAATAAAGTCCATCCCTAGATGTGACCAAGGACGCTCCCCATTGGGAATGGGTTGCAGAAGACCCAAAGGGAGATGCCGTGGAGACTTATTCTGGGCACAGATCGAACATGCCGCTACATAAGAGGCAATGTCGGCACGGAGGGTTGGCCACCAGAATAAGCGAGAGACGACCCAACACAGCTGGTTCTTCCCTGGATGCCCGGCAGTTTTGGCGTTATGGTAGGTACGCAGCAGGCGGGTGCGCAATCCCTCGGGTACGAAACATCTACCCTCCGGCCTCCCGGGAGGAGCATCAGTTTGAGCCGCCAAAATCTGCTCCCCAAGGGGAGAGGTCAGACTGGTGCGAATGGCAGCCAGGATCTGATCTGGAGGTATAAGTGAGATTGGCTCAGAGTCCTCCCTGGACAACTCAGAGTATTGCCGTGATAACGCATCAGCCCTGACATTCTTGGAACCAGGCAAATATGAAACCACATAGTTGAAGCGTGACAAGAACAGAGCCCATCTGGCCTGGCGGGGTGTCAATCTCTTGGCCTCCGAAAGATAAGTCAGGTTCTTGTGATCGGTAAGAATGAGGACCGGAACCGCGGAACCCTCGAGCAGGTGCCTCCATTCCTTGAGAGCCAGAATGATGACCAACAACTCCCGATCTCCAATCTGGTAGTTGCACTCAGCCGAGGAAAGCTTCCTGGAGTAGAACCCGCAGGGAAGTAGGGGTCCATCGGGCGACCGACGCTGAGACAGGAGAGCCCCTACTCCCGTCTCGGAAGCATCAACTTCGAGGACGAAGGGCAACCCAGGATTGGGATGCGAAAGAATCGGAGCCGAAGCAAAGGCAGCTTTCAGAGCCTCGAAAGCTCTGATGGCCTCAGATGGCCACTCGTGAGGGTTACTCCCCTTCTTGGTTAGGTCAGAGAGAGGCTTTGCCAATGTGGAGAAGTTCCTGATGAACTTCCGATAGTAGTTGGCAAAACCCAGAAAGCGCTGAATGGGCCGAAGACCATTGGGACGAGGCCACTGCAGAACTGCCGCAACCTTCTGAGGGTCCATGGAAAATCCCTCCGCGGAAATTATGTAGCCCAAAAAGGCAACCTGGGATCGATGGAACTCGCACTTCTCGAGTTTACAAAAGAGTCCGTTCTCACGCAATCGTTGCAGCACCTGCTTAACATCCTGGACATGGGACTCCATGGAGGTAGAGTAAACCAAGATGTCATCCAGGTAAACCACTACGCATTGCTGCAACAAATCACGAAGGACATCGTTTATGAATTCCTGAAAGACCGCGGGCGCGTTACACAATCCGAAGGGCATCACCAGGTATTCGTAGTGCCCAGTTCTGGTGTTAAACGCGGTCTTCCACTCATCCCCCTGTCTGATCCGTACGAGGTTGTACGCCGCCCTAAGGTCGAGTCTGGTAAAGACCGTTGCTCCCTTAAGGTGGTCGAATAACTCAGAAATCAAAGGAATTGGATATGCATTTTTAATGGAAATCCGATTGAGACCCCTATAATCGATGCAGGGCCTCAATTCCCCACCTTTCTTCTTTACGAAAAAAAACCCCGCTCCTGCTGGGGAAGTAGACTTACGAATGTGCCCCCGGGAAAGCGCATCCACCACGTACTCCTCCATGGCCTTATTCTCCGCAACCGAGAGAGGGTACACCCTGCCACGTGGAGGAGTGGCCCCGGGTTGCAAGGATATGGCGCAGTCGTAAGGACGATGCGGTGGTAAGGTACCAGCGCGTACCTTATCGAACACGTCCCGGTATTCCCCATAGTCGGTGGGCAACGCAGAGTCCGAGGAGGCACACAATACCTTAACCGGCCCCCGGATGCACCCGGCCCCACACTGTGGAGACCATGAGAGAATCTCGGCTGTTTGCCAATTGAAGGTTGGATTGTGCCTCTGGAGCCAGGGATACCCCAAAACCACCGAATAGTGTGGGGAAGAAATCACCTGAAAACAGGCCAACTCCCTGTGAACAGCCCCAATGGCTACCTCTATTGGCAGGGTCTCGTGGGTAACCTGCGGCGGCTGCAGGGGCCTGCCATCTATTGCTTCGAGAACCAATGGGGCAGCACGAGCCTGCAGGGGAATGGAGTGCTGCGCAGCAAACGAGCTGTCCAAGAACAACCCACCGGCCCCAGAGTCTACCAACGCCTGGGCCGTCACCGAGCCCCCCGTCCAAGAAAGGACCACGGTGACCAGTGGCTTATCCTTGCGGAACGCCGGGGACGAGGAAACTCCACCCAAGATCTGTCCCCGACATGATCTCAGGTGCGAGCGTTTCCCGGACGGACCGGACAAGACTGACGAAAGTGCCCACCGAGGCCACAGTACAGGCAGCGACCCTCCCGACGCCGAGCGGCCCGCTCCCCCTCGGAAAGGTGAGCAAACCCCAGCTGCATGGGTTCCCCACCAGACAAGCTATCCCCAGGAGGCGTGGGAGGAGAGGGAGGAACGGGTGGGACAGAAAACGCAGGTGCCAGTCGATTGGAAGGCCTCCGCAGGCGTTCCTTGAGTGAAGGCCTCTCCCTGAGCCTGGTGTCAATCAGGATCAGGAAAGAGATGAGCTCCTCCAACACCACAGGCAGTTCCTTAGCTGCAATCTCGTCCTTCAATGAGTCAGAAAGACCATGGGAAAACGCAGCCACCAGAGCCTCATTGTTCCAACCGACCTCTGCCGCCAGGGTACGAAACTCTATAGCGTACTCGGCCACGGTCCGTGAACCCTGATGCATAGTCATGAGCAGCTTGGCCGCCGAGGCGGAACGAGCCGGTACGTCGAATACCCTACGGAAGGCATCGACAAAACCAGAAAAATCTTGAATCACCGGGTCGTTCCTCTCCCATAAGGGATTTGCCCAGGCCAAGGCCTTGTCTGAGAGTAGTGAGATGAGGAACCCCACCTTTGACCTCTCAGACGGAAAGGCGTGGGGTATTAATTCAAAATAAATACCCACCTGGTTGAGGAACCCACGACACTGACTCGGCTCACCCCCAAAGCGCTGTGGAAGAGGGGCAGAACCAGTCATACCTCTGGGCTCCGCTGATGCAGCCGTCGAGGTGGACGCAATAGGCGGAGAAGCAGCGGGAGAGACCACCGGAGCGACTACCGGTCTAATAGCACCAGGAGCAAGGTGTGCAGTGCGTGCAAGCAGTGTTTGCAACGCCTGAGCGAACTCATCCAACAGGTGATCCTGTTGATCGAGTCTGGCGACTAGCATTGGGAGCGAAGGCGTGCCTGCACCGTCAGGGTTCATGGCACTTGTGTAATGTCAGGGCAGGAGCTGAGGAACGGACAGGCAGGCCTAACAATGTAACGCACTGGCTGACGACAACCACCACCCACAGACCAAAGTCCCTCAGGGCGCGGAGTCTAAGTCCCAGGCTGCCCTTCACCAGGGCCCCTGATGGTGGGGATGGACTTGACGCAGCCAGGAACCAGGTCGCGGCCCCCGAGACACCTCAGCTGCGGTAATGGCCGCCGCCAATGGCGTGTAGCTGGTGGAAGAGACAAAAGAGTAGTCAGACAAGCCGGGTCAACAACAATAGGACAAAACAGTACAGGACAGCAGACAAGAATCACAGGTCACGAGCCGGGTTCAGCAACAGAGGGTCAGATCAAAGGAGAATACAAAGAATAGTCAAGACAAGCCGAATCAGATACCAGGAGAGTCACGAGAGTCAGAACAGAGTAACAGCAACACAAAGACACAAGACACAAGTGCAAAGAGCATGTGCGGGCCACAGGCTTATATGTCATCAGCCACACCCCTCTGGAGGATGGACCACAGAAACCTGAAGGCATAAAAGGACTCCCATCATGCACAGCAGAATCCAAGATGGACGCCAGCACATGCAGTAACATAACCTCAGGGAAAAGGTAGGACCTTGACAATATGACCCTGACATAAAACCTCAGCTACTGTATATCCTGAATTATGTGTCACATATTTACAATCTAAACTTGATAATGAACCATAAAATAATAAAACATATACAATAAAATCTCGATTTCAAACAAAATCTGTTTTAGTCCTCAAATCCAAATATATAAAATCTCAATGTCCATGCAACTTCTATTAGAATATGAGATTTTATATATTTGGATTTGAGGACTATAACAGATTTTGTATTCAATCGGGTTGTTATTTTAGTTATAGGTGAAGCCTGGTTTGCTTAGTCAGCCACTAGCTTCTTGTATATCTCAGAAATTCTATATTCTGTTCTCATTCACCCTGGAGTTTTGATGCTCCCACCCACCTTTATCCGTTTAACCATGTGCCCTCCAGAGGTTTTACATGCCTTCCTGACCAGGCCATTTTTTGCGATACGGCATGGCATTACTTTAACTGACAATTGTGCGGTCATGTTATGCTGTACATAAATTAAATTTATGTTCTTTTTTTTCCCACAAATAGAGCTTTCCTTTGGTGGTATTTGATCACCTCTGCATTTTTTATTTTTTGCGCTATAAACAAAAAGGGCTGACAATTTGAAAAAATAAAAATACTTTTGACTTTGCTATAAACCTATCCAATAAAAAATCTAATTCCTTCATAAACTTAGGCCAAAATGTATTCTGCTACATGTTTTTGGTAAAGAAAATCCCAATACATGTAAATTAATTGGTTTATGTGAAGTTTATAGCATCTACAAATGGCGGTATATATACTGGAATTTTTATTATTTTTTTGTTATACTAGTAATGGTGGCGATCAGCGACTTATGATGAGACTGCGGCGGGGATTCTGACACTGGGTGGGAACTGACTAACTGCCACTGACATCCCCAGTGACACTAATACAGTGATCAGTGCTAATAAAAAACACTAACACTGTACTAATGCCACTGGGCAGGAAGGGGTTAACATCTGGGGAGATCAAAGGGATAACTGTGTGCTGTATATGTTTTACATTGTGTGCTGTGTTGTGTTTTACTACGGAAACATGCTGCTTTGTATTTCTCTGCACAGAGCAGCATGTCCTTGCTGACAGGAGAGAGACCTGTGTTGTTTACACACAGGTCTCTCCCCTATCAGCTTTTCCCGGCGGTTGCCGAGTGCCGGCTAGGAATCTCCGCTTGGGACCCAGTGATTGACATCCCTGGCCGCCAATATCGGTGTGGGTAGGGCGGTGCCCGTGCGCGCCCCCTACCCAAAAATGCAAAAAATGCACAGCCCTGCCACCCTGTAGCAGAACTTCTGCTATAGGGCAGCGGGCAAGCGGTTAAGCTTTTTTCTGCCACAATTTTTCCTAATAAGAAATAAAGAAAACATTTAGCAGGTGAGCCAACCAAAGAACTTGAGCACATAGATCTTCACGCTGGAGTCCTCAGGTATATAAGAAGCTGTCTGTTTAGGTTGTAGGGGTCTTCAAAGAGTTCCGCAGGGAACTGGTTGTATCCATACTGGCCACATATTATAACCCCATTATTAGTTAAAGCCCAACTGAGCTTTTAGTACAAATTAATTAAATCTATTACAATTGCATCAAAACAAAGGGGAGTTTATCAAACGTGAAACAGACAGAATCTTTAACTGGTTCCCAACCGTGCTATAGCCGAAGGACAGCTACAGTGTGATTGTGTGATCCGAGGACGACGTCCATGGATGTCATTTTAGGACACGCCCCCCTTTGTGCCCCCAGCGGTACGCACCTGGCCCCGCCGGTAATCGCTATATCCTACGGACACAGCTGATCATGGGGTATGGTAAACGGACAATAACGGCAGCCTTTTACCACGTGATCAGCTGTGTCCAATGACACAGCGATCACCGGGTAAATACAGTTGCCAGTTATCGGCTTCACTTTCCTCACGCTGTCACAGTGCCGCCCACCTTTACCCAGCAGTGCCACCCACCTGTGCCCAGCAGTGCCACCCACCTCCAACAGTGCCACCCATCTGTGTCCTGCAGTGCCACCTATTAGTGCCACCCACCTGTGCCACTCAGTGCCACACACCTGTGCTGCCCATCAGTGCCGCCCATCAGTGCAGCATCATCAGTGCCAGCTCATCAGTGCTACCAGCGCCTCCTATCAGTGCCCATCAGGGCTGCCTATCCATGTCACCTCATCAGTGCCCATCACTGCTGCCTATCAGTGCCCATCAGTGCTGCCTATCCGTGTCACCTCATCAGTGTCCATCAGTGCTGCCTATCCGTGTCACCTCATCAGTGCCCATCACTGCTGCCTATCAGTGCAGCCTCTTCAACGCAAATAAGGGAAGGAGAAAAATTACCTGTCTGCAAAATTTTGTAATAGCTACAAAGAAAAACTTTGCTCTTTTTTTGTTTATGGCACAAAACATAAAACACCCAGTGGTGATTAAATACCCCCAAAATAAAGCTCTATTTGTGTGAAAAAAAATTATAAAAATGTCATATGGGTACAGTGTTTCATGACCGCGCAATTGTCATTCAAAGTGTGACAGCCCTGAAAGCTGAAGCTTGGCCTGGACAGGAAGGGGGTATAAGTGCCCAGTAGGCAAGTGGTTAAATATACTGCAAGTGGGTGGCAGGTAAAGGCACGAATATGTACATGTACGTGATCAGCCTTTTTCTGGGTTTGGACACAACATGGGTACATTTAATTTAAAAAAAAAAAAACTTTACTTGTCAAGTTGCTTTAACTGACATAATCTGCAGATTGATGTTCATTGATTTGACCTGCAGATGAATGAACAGATTAAACACAAATGTAACAATGTTACCTGGTATATATCTGTATGTGTGGTTGAACAATTTTGGTCATAAACATTGTCAGACTGCTTTTTTTTACAGCTCCAGCTGCCCCAACCTTCTCTGTGGACTCAATAATGCCGCTTTGATTAATCAGTAATATTGCTGTTTACTGGGAGGGGAGGGGTCCTGGCAGCAAGACAGAAGTACTGGACATGCTACACATGTCCTGTCTACAAGGATGACCTTTTCTTGAGCAAGTGTAGCATGCCCAAAGTCTGCAACTAACTAATCTAAACCAATACATACTGTAAGTTTAAACTCCTTCTGGTAGCATGAGCTGCTTTTATAGGTAAAGTTTATCCAGGGAATATCCGATTGCCTCTCAGGGAATCGGGAAGGAATTTTTTTCCCTGCAGGAGCAAATTGGATCATGCTTTGCTGGGGTTTGCCTTCCTCTGGATCAACTGTGAGTATAGGATTATAACCTTTTTTTTTTTTTTTAATGGTTGAACTGGATGGACTTTTGTCTTTTTTCAGACAGGCTAACTATGTAACTATGGGCGATCTTTTTGTGTAATCTCTTTTATGCCACTCCCAAATGGTAGACCTTGATGAAGTCGACCAATTGTCATGAGTTATAAACCTTTACTGTACTTGTGTACTTGATTTTGTATCAATAAATCATTCAACACACTGCATTTATGCAATTAAGGCTAAAGGAGGTCTCCCCAGAATATTTAGAGTGTTCTCCAATCGGATTGCTGGGTATGAGACCAGCTGTACAAAATATAATGTTGCTGATGTAGCACCCTCTTAGATAGGTTGCTAGTTAAATTTAGTTCTTTAGCTCTACTGTAATTAGTTGAGCCAATTGTGATTGTTTGGGCTGTTCTGTGTCTCACTGGTTGTAGGTTTGACTGCTTCCTCCTGCCTTCTGGAAGGTTCTGGAATGTAGTGGGCTGGGAGAGTCAAATCATCAGCCTGAATATTTATATGGTTCCAGCCAATCCCTGGGGGAGTGCTCAGATGGGGGCTGGAAGGGAGCATAAATAGCTTGTGCCTGGAACAGAGGGGTTCTTGTCCAGGAGGAGGAGATCACAGCCTGAGGGGTTGCTTCCCTTCTGAACAGTCCAGCTGTGCTTCTTCACCAGTTTTAAGGTCCCAGTTGGCTAGCTGGGGGGCCTATTCTACTGAACTATGTTGGAACTGGCTGATGGATTTCTTTTTTGGGGAATCTGGTCTGAAGAATTCACAGATATTGTAAGGAGGCATCCAATTATCCAAGAACTATAGTGAGTACAGACCTGTGTGGGAGATCCCAGTGACTGTGTGCTGCTGTTATCCCTCTTGCTTCAGATTCAGTTTGTGCTTGAAAATGGGAATTGTTTATGGTATCCCTGTGTAACTCAGCCCAGTATTTGCTGCTGCAAGGACTGTACTCAAATCTTTAGAAAGAAGATAGGTTTCTCAAGTTACTACATAACATTGCTGGAGTATCTCACTGTTACCCTGCACTCATCCAAGTTCACATTTTCAATAAAGCATTAAAAAAGTAATACCCCATTGAGCCAAAGAGTGACTGTGATAGTGTGCCTGGCTGCTAGCACATCTACTGGGAAAGAGCCCTGGGACCAAATCAACTGTCCCTTAAGGAGTTGAGCGCCACACTTTCATGGAAACAAAATTGCAATAAAGGTATTCTGGTCTTCTAAGTCTTATGTTTAAAATGGTTTTACTATTTAGAAAAATATAAACCATATACGATGGTAGATCTGAATACTCTGCAGCAATGACTCAAAAATGGCATTTGTCTTTGTAAATAAGTGATGAAGAAACATGTTGCTACAACAAATGTATGAGCCACAAAGGATTCACTTGGCAGCTTAAACCTGAGTAAATATTTGATATTCATCATTACATATTTTATGCTGCTAAAAAGAATGTTGTAAATGGAAAGGAAGATGAAATGGACTCTGGTGGGTGTCTAATGATGCAGCATTTATCATTTTAACTTTTCGCCTTACCTGGTTGTTTGCTGCCACCTAATGGTGTGATATCAGCAACAAAACCATACAGGTCATACAAATATTAAGCCAATGTTAGTGCCTTAAACAAACTGAGATTATCAGCTTCATTTCTCCCTGCAAGTAATATAATAAAAGAATGTTCTTCAATCAGACATACACTATATTGCCAAAAGTATTGGGCCAGCCCTCCACATCACTGGATTCAGGTGTTCCAATCACCTCCATGGCCACAGGTGTATAAAATCAAGTACCTAGGCATGCAGACTGCTTCTACAAACATTTGTGGAGGAATGGGTCACTCTCAGGAGCTCAGTGAATTCAAGCGTGGTACCGTGATAGGTTGCCACCTGTGCAATAAGTCCATCCGTGACATTTCCTTGCTACTACAAATTAAGTAAATACTTGTGAGCCACCAGAAGTTTTCTTACTCTTAAGGCAATTGATTGCGTGCATAAAAAGTGCTATAAATAATAAATATGTGAAATACTAATTAATTCATTACGTGCTTAACTCAATTATATAAAATATTAGATCGCCAAGTACTTATTACACCCTCTCCAGGTGTATGGATGTTAGCTATATATATCAATATTGTACCGCGCTCCAATATATACAACTGTGAGTGATATTATAATTTTAAAGTGATATTATAAATAACTAAGTGTATCACCAATAATTCAGTAATAATCTAAATCTATTATATTTAAATCCATAATTAATATAAATATATAAATAAATTATAATGAATTGTAAAGGAATCGATTAATATTTTTGAATAAAAAATTTTGGTGCAGAGAATTAATAAAAAATTATGGTGAAATGTAAAGGAATCAATTAATATTTTTGAATAAAAAATATGGTGCAAAAAATTAATAAAAAATGTAAATATATAAGTGGAAAAATAAAAATAAAATAAAAATGGGAATGACAGTTCAGTTCATACGAATTGAGATGGTGTTGTAGTTCAGTCTAATCTGTGTGATAGATCAGTGTTCACGGCGTGAGCCTTTCTCTCCTTTCTCCTCTCCTCAACACAGCCTTCTCAATAGGACTTTCTCCACTGGCTGCTTGGCTTATTCCTCCATATACGATACATACAGAGAAGGGAAAAGAAACATAGTGTCTTATCCAGGATAACAGTTGTTTATTAAGCTTCTGATCTCCCACTCACATGGT
The DNA here is from genome assembly GCF_062004578.1 of Staurois parvus. NCBI lineage: Eukaryota > Metazoa > Chordata > Amphibia > Anura > Ranidae > Staurois > Staurois parvus. The sequence continues at coordinate 1,944,087 of NW_028318222.1, forward strand.
ATAATTAAAAGTAGCGCTTTGTATAAAATGTGTCCAGATCCTACTACAAACAGCCTTGCAGGTGTGTTTGTCTTCACTGAATATACTCGCCGTTCCTAATGCAGTCAGCAAGCTACAACCATCTTCAAAAACCGCTCGTCACCGGCGTCCACATAGATGCGACTGTCACATGTATTTCCTTGCTACTAAATATTCCACGGTCAACTGTTAATGGTATTATAATAAAGTGGAAGCAACTGGGAACAACAGCAACTCAGCCACCAAGTGGTAGGCCACGTAAAATGGCAGCGCAGGGTGAGCACATGATGAAGTGCACAGTGCACAGAAGTCGCTGACAGTCTCCAGAGTCAATAGCTAAAGACCTCCAAACTTCATGCGGCCTTCAGATTAGCACAACAACAGAGAGCTTCATGGAATGGGTTTCCATGGCCAAGCAGCTGCATCCAAGCCTTACATCACCAAGTGCAATGCAAGCGGCAGATGCAGTGGTGTAAAGCACGCCGCCACTGGACTCTACAGCAGTGGAGACATGTTCTCTAGAGTGACGGATCACTCTTTGTCTGGCAATCTGATGGATGTGTCTGGGTTTGTCAGTTGCCAGGAGAACAATACTTGCCTGACTGCATTGTACCAAGTTTAAAGTTTAATGGAGGGGGGATTATGGTGTGGGGTAGTTTTTCAGGGGTTGGGCTGGGCCCCTTAGTTCCAGTGAAGGGAACTCTTAAGGTGTCAGCATAGACCTCCTGACCTCAACCCAACAGATACCTTTGGGATGAGTTAGAGTGGAGACTGTGAGCCAGGCTTTCTCATCCAACATCACTGCCTGACCTCACAAATGCTCTTCTGGAAGAATGGTCAAACATTCCTATAGACACCCTCCTAAACCTTGTGGACGGCCTTCCCAGAAGAGTTGAAGCTGTTATAGCTGCAAAGGGCGGGGCCAACTCAATACTGAACCCTACGGACTAAGATTGGGATGCCATTAAAGATCATATGTGTGTAAAGGCAGGCGCCCCAATACTTTTGTCAATATAGTGTATAGAGATGAGCGAATTTCTCAAAAATTCGATTCGGCTGATTCGGCGAATTCCAGTGTGAAATTCGATTCGATGCGAATTTCTTCGCTACGAAGATGACTTATAAAAAGGGTTTCTAGGCTTCAGAGAGCCTTTAAATTAGTGCAGAACACTGTACCTTTAATTTAAATGCCCTTGGAGATGAGGAAAGAGAAGGAGAAGGAGAAGGATGAGAAGAAGGAGAAGGATGAGAAGAAGGAGAAGGAGAAGGATGAGAAGAAGGAGAAGGAGAAGGATGAGAAGAAGGAGAAGGAGAAGGATGAGGAGAAGGAGAAGGATGAGAAGAAGGAGAAGGATGAGAAGAAGGAGAAGGAGAAGGATGAGAAGAAGGAGAAGGATGAGAAGAAGGAGAAGGAGAAGGATGAGAAGAAGGAGAAGGAGAAGGATGAGAAGATGGAGAAGGAGAAGGATGAGAAGAAGGAGAAGGAGAAGGATGAGAAGAAGGAGAAGGATGAGAAGAAGGAGAAGGAGAAGGATGAGAAGAAGGAGAAGGATGAGAAGAAGGAGAAGGATGAGAAGAAGGATGAGAAGAAGGATGAGAAGAAGGATGAGAAGAAGGATGAGAAGAAGGAGAAGGATGAGAAGAAGGACAGTTCTGTGACAGTTTCTGTCTATTTCTGACAGTTCTGGGACATTCACTCCATACAGCTGTTTCAACCGCTGTATGGAGGGAATGTCATGGAACTGTCAGAAATAGACTATTAATGACAGTTCTGGGACTGTCCTTCCATGCAGCGGTTGAAACATTGTATGTATTTGTTTCCATAAATGGATCCATTTATGGAAACAAATAGATACAATGTTTCAACCGCTGTATGGAAGGACAGTCCCAGAACTGTCATTAATAGTCTATTTCTGACAGTTCTATGACATTCCCTCCATACAGCGGTTGAAACAGCTGTATGGAGTGAATGTCCCAGAACTGTCAGAAATAGACTATTTCTGACAGTTCTATGACATTCCCTCCATACAGCGGTTGAAACAGCTGTATGGAGTGAATGTCCCAGAACTGTCAGAAATAGACTATTTCTGACAGTTCTATGACATTCCCTCCATACAGCGGTTGAAACAGCTGTATGGAGTGAATGTCCCAGAACTGTCAGAAATAGACTATTTCTGACAGTTCTGGGACTGTCCTTCCATACAGCGGTTGAAACATTGTATGTATTTGTTTCCATAAATGGATCCATTTATGGAAACAAATACATACAATGTTTCAACCGCTGTATGGAAGGACAGTCCCAGAACTGTCATTAATAGTCTATTTCTGACAGTTCTATGACATTCCCTCCATACAGCGGTTGAAACAGCTGTATGGAGTGAATGTCCCAGAACTGTCGGAAATAGACTATTTATGACAGTTCTGGGACTGTCCTTCCATACAGCGGTTGAAACATTGTATCTATTTTTTTCCATAAATGACATTCTGCAAATACACTTAGAGGAGCGCTGCAGATACACTTTTTGCCGGCTTGGAATTAATCTTATTTTCATCCTACTTCTTCTTCTTCATCCTCATCCTCATAAGAAGAAAAAGAAGAAGTAGGATGAAAATAAGAATAATTCCAAGCCGGCAAAAAGTGTATCTGCAGCGCTCCTCTAAGTGTATCTGCAGAATGTCATTTATGGAAAAAAATAGATACAATGTTTCAACCGCTGTATGGAGTGAATGTCCCAGAACTGTCATAAATAGTCTATTTCTGACAGTTCTGGGACATTCACTCCATACAGCTGTTTCAACCGCTGTATGGAGGGAATGTCATAGAACTGTCAGAAATAGACTATTTATGACAGTTCTGGGACTGTCCTTCCATACAGCGGTTGAAACATTGTATGTATTTGTTTCCATAAATGGATCCATTTATGGAAACAAATACATACAATGTTTCAACCGCTGTATGGAAGGACAGTCCCAGAACTGTCATAAATAGTCTATTTCTGACAGTTCTATGACATTCCCTCCATACAGCGGTTGAAACAGCTGTATGGAGTGAATGTCCCAGAACTGTCAGAAATAGACTATTTATGACAGTTCTGGGACATTCACTCCATACAGCGGTTGAAACATTGTATCTATTTTTTTCCATAAATGACATTCTGCAGATACACTTAGAGGAGCGCTGCAGATACACTTTTTGCCGGCTTGGAATTATTCTTATTTTCATCCTACTTCTTCTTTTTCTTCTTATGAGGATGAGGATGAAGAAGAAGAAGTAGGATGAAAATAAGATTAATTCCAAGCCGGCAAAAAGTGTATCTGCAGCGCTCCTCTAAGTGTATTTGCAGAATGTCATTTATGGAAAAAAATAGATACAATGTTTCAACCGCTGTATGGAAGGACAGTCCCAGAACTGTCATAAATAGTCTATTTCCGACAGTTCTGGGACATTCACTCCATACAGCTGTTTCAACCGCTGTATGGAGGGAATGTCATAGAACTGTCAGAAATAGTCTATTTCTGACAGTTCTGGGACATTCACTCCATACAGCTGTTTCAACCGCTGTATGGAGGGAATGTCATAGAACTGTCAGAAATAGACTATTAATGACAGTTCTGGGACTGTCCTTCCATACAGCGGTTGAAACATTGTATCTATTTGTTTCCATAAATGGATCCATTTATGGAAACAAATACATACAATGTTTCAACCGCTGCATGGAAGGACAGTCCCAGAACTGTCATTAATAGTCTATTTCTGACAGTTCCATGACATTCCCTCCATACAGCGGTTGAAACAGCTGTATGGAGTGAATGTCCCAGAACTGTCAGAAATAGACAGAAACTGTCACAGAACTGTCCTTCTTCTCATCCTTCTCCTTCTTCTCATCCTTCTTCTCATCCTTCTTCTCATCCTTCTCCTTCTTCTCATCCTTCTCCTTCTTCTCATCCTTCTCCTTCTCCTTCTTCTCATCCTTCTCCTTCTCCTTCTTCTCATCCTTCTCCTTCTTCTCATCCTTCTCCTTCTCCTTCTTCTCATCCTTCTCCTTCTCCTTCTTCTCATCCTTCTCCTTCTTCTCATCCTTCTCCTTCTTCTCATCCTTCTCCTTCTCCTTCTTCTCATCCTTCTCCTTCTCCTTCTTCTCATCCTTCTCCTTCTCCATCTTCTCATCCTTCTCCTTCTTCTCATCCTTCTCCTTCTCCTTCTTCTCATCCTTCTCCTTCTCCATCTTCTCATCCTTCTCCTTTTCCTTCTTCTCATCCTTCTCCTTCTGCTTTTCCTTCTCCTTCTCCTTCTCCTTCTTCTCATCCTTCTCCTTCTTCTCATCCTTCTCCTTCTTCTCATCCTTCTCCTTCTTCTCATCCTTCTCCTTCTTCTCATCCTTCTCCTTCTTCTCATCCTTCTCCTTCTTCTCATCCTTCTCCTTCTCCTCATCCTTCTCCTTCTTCTCATCCTTCTCCTTCTCCTTCTTCTCATCCTTCTCCTTCTCCTTCTTCTCATCCTTCTCCTTCTCCTTCTTCTCATCCTTCTCCTTCTCCATCTTCTCATCCTTCTCCTTCTCCTTCTTCTCATCCTTCTCCTTCTTCTCATCCTTCTCCTTCTCCTTCTTCTCATCCTTCTCCTTCTTCTCATCCTTCTCCTTCTCCTCATCCTTCTCCTTCTCCTTCTTCTCATCCTTCTCCTTCTCCTTCTTCTCATCCTTCTCCTTCTCCTTCTTCTCATCCTTCTCCTTCTCCTTCTCCTTCTCTTTCCTCATCTCCAAGGGCATTTAAATTAAAGGTACAGTGTTCTGCACTAATTTAAAGGCTCTCTGAAGCCTAGAAACCCTTTTTATAAGTCATCTTCGTAGCGAAGAAATTCGCATCGAATCGAATTTCACACTGGAATTCGCCGAATCAGCCGAATCGAATTTTTGAGAAATTCGCTCATCTCTAAACCTCCCACTGGACACTTTTACCTACAGGTAAGCTTCTAATAAAGCTTACCTGTAAGTACAAGGAATATCTCCTAAGCATGCACCATTTAGGAGATATTCAGGGTCCCTGCAGCTGATGACGTCACCGGCACATATGCTCTGAAGGAACAGCATACCCGTGCTGTTCCTTCAGAGCTCCGTGGACATGCGCAGGAGTGACGTCATCATGGCTTGCCCAATGAAGTTGCCAGAGCCCGCAAAGCCAGAAGAAGGACTTGCTGAAGATGGTTAGCCCTGTTAGCGCGCCACTGGAGAGCTTCGTTCTAAGGTAAGTCTTTCATAATGTGCTAGTATGCAATGCGTACTAGCACATGATGACAATATTTTTCAGAGGATTTTTTTTTTAGGGCGGTTTACTACCACTTTAATAAACATATGAAAAACATATATTGGAACCATTTTACATGACAAAGAATTTTAATTTCTGTCCAGCCAGCCCTGAGAATTACACTGCTCTGTCAGACAGTTCAGCCACGCTGTTGACCTGATTATTATTTGCTTCAGCTAAGATATGCAAGTTGGTCAGCTCCCTGCCACAGGCATATGTGATTAGACAGTGAAGAAGCATCAGCATAGCATAGCATAGCTCATGCATTTGCTCGCTCCACCTGTAAGCATTAAGAATTATAATCCCCTGTGTGTGTGGCTTTCCTGATTGGCTCCTAGTGTTTCTCTTCCCTCCAGCCTGAGCCCTGCTGTAGAGGCAAGAGGCTAAAACCAAGCTACATTCAGGTCCTTCTACTAACTCAATGTAAAAATCAATTTTAATGATATTTAAATGAACACATAACTACAATACGTAAAGCAGTATTAAACCCAAAGCCAACAATGTGATATATTTCAATTTACCAATCATTAGATGTGGTGGCTGAATTCGTTTTCTTTTTTTGTTTTTCCCTTTGTTTTTACCTGGTGATCTGGCCAGCAATACACCTCCTGTATTAGAGTACCCCAACTCTGGATGAGGGAGCACAGGGAGTGCCTTTGGACAGCAGCATTGTCAGTCAAGGGGGAGGGGAGTGTTACATGGATTAGCAGATTTAGATACGCTAACAAATTGAAGCCAAACTTCAGTTCACACTGCAGTTACACAAGCAGTTGCAGCAACATTTTTTTTTCTTTTGGGACAAAGGTTTTATATGAATAAATAAAAGCTGATCATTGGAAGCACTCCTGTCAGTGGTAAATGGTTTGTCTCAAAACTCTAACTGCTACTTTTTGTAGGAGAGCTAGTTCTGTTGAAAAATAACATACTTACTGGCCAGATCAGGTAGAAATAAAGGAAAGAAAGTCTAAAAAAGAAAACTAATGCAGCCATCACATATAGGAATTAGTAAGCTGCCACACTTATGTTTCCTGGTGGGAAAGGAATCTTAAAAGCATCAAAGTTAGGGGCTGCTGGTCACAAATCTGGAGCACACTGACATTATTATTACAGGTAGTTTTATAGTGCCAACAATGTATGCAGTGCTTTACATATATATATAGTACATTCACATCTGTCCCTAACCCTCAAGAGATGTATAATCTAAAGTCCTTAATTCACATTCATACATACACATACTAGGGGCAATTTAGACAGGAGCCAATTAACCTACCAGCATGTCTTTGGAGTGAGGGAGGAAACCGGAGTACCCGGAGGAAACCCACGCAGGCACAGGAAGAACAGGCAAACTCCAGGCAGGTAGTGCCATGGTTAGGATTTGAACCAATGACCCCAGTATTGCCAGGCAGAAGTGCTAACCATGTATTCACTGTGCTGCCCCTAAGGATAAGTTCACTTTAAAAAAATATAATTCATGCACATTTCTTGCAGATAAAAAATGTTAATTTACTATTTTTTCTTCCTGCCCTATTAATGTTCTCACTATTGAATCGTCATTTAAAACTGTCACGAGATGCTACCTGGTCCCATCTCGCTTAGCACACCTTCATCCTTCTGCCCCCGGTACCTGCTTCAGGGGCTGTTCTACTCCCAGAAATGTCCTCCATGTGTGGTGGACATGCCCCCTGCTCACCTGGTTTTACACAAAAGTCCTTAAACTCTTACAATCATTATTAACCTGACCCTTCTCTAAAGATCAGTGGTATGTTCTGTTACACCTGAAACCGCCGGGCCTCCTAAATACCAATTTAAACTGGCTACTTATTTATTCCTGGCGGCAAAACATACTATAGCAAAAGCTTGGAAACAACAGTTCACACCCTTTACGGAAGGCAGCTGCTGCTTGGATTTTTTTTTTCATTAATGAAAAGATTTCCAGCATCCTTTTATATACACATGAGAAATTTCTCAAAATATAGACCCCTTGGATCCAACGTGCCCATCCTACTATGTCAATAGCCAGTTACACATTACTATAAACATCGAGACTCGGGGCCCAAGCTTGAGCGCCTTGATGTCCTCTCCTACTTCTCTTTCTTTCTCTCCCTTTCTCTTTTCTTCTTTTTTCCTTATTTTCCAGGCTCTTCCGCAGGGATGATTTGTGCGTTGTTCTTATGTACTTTTTTGTTTTATTACCTGAATAGTGCATTTTTATACATTGATATTTCACGCACCAACGCCCGCTTTCTCAGGGTGTATGACTGTTCTTTTGTTACTTCTGATGTTCTTCCTTTGATGCAACATGGTCAAGGGACCACTCTGATGCACCATAAGCTTTGTTTTTGTTACGGTTTCTGTGTATGATGTACTACCGCCTCAGCTGGTAAACTATTGATTACAGGTTTCTATTTGTAAATATAACAGAGGTTACATTGTATACTTGGAAACATTTTTCAATAAACATTTATTGAAAGGATTTAGTAAGCTGCCAAAAAATTAATGTTTGCTTTAGGGTTTATTACTGCTTTAACATTTTGCCTGAAATTCCGATTTAAGAATGTCTTAAATAAGAATCGTGTAGAGAAATAGACTTCCTCTGATCTGAGTTGCTGAAGGCATCACAAAGTATACAGCTGCCACCCCAATCCCATTTAATTATCCTTCCCAACTGAGCTGGTTTAATGGAAATAGGGAAAAGCACCAAACTATAGGTCATGTATTTCTGTGCTAAATTAATATCTAAATGAACACAAGGTAGCAGAAAGCAATGCGGCTAGATAAGAAAAAAGGAATTATAGCAGATTTGCCATTTAGCACCCAATCAGAACCTTTCTTTAATTCTTCTTGTGTCATCCTTCGGGGTGAATTTGAATCTGATTGTTTAAACTAAGACATATCTGAAACTTTGATTAATGAGGCCTCTTTAATGCATTATTTATACATAATACATGGATGCACAAAGCAAAAATGACGCACCGACTGACAGAGATGTTTCATACTATATAATACATTTTCTTTTCTACAGGAAGATTATGACCAGCTTCGACCTCTCTCATACCCAAATACAGATGTGTTTCTGATTTGCTTCTCAGTCGTCAATCCAGCTTCGTATCACAATGTCCAGGAGGAATGGGTGTCAGAAGTCAGAGCCTACATGCCACATGTACCTTATGTCCTAATAGGAACACAGGTAAATGTACTGAACTGTACAGGACTTTAGGGAGCTAAAAAAAAGTGGCCCTGGCATATACATGTGTACAGTTGTGCTCAAATGTTTGCATACCCTGGCAGAAACCTATGGGTTTCTCTTTGTATCCCAAACAATTCTTCTGGCAGTTATGGCTGCAATCTTTCTTGGTCTATCTGACCTTAGCTTGGACTTTCCACTTCTTAATAAGTGATTTAACAGTACTGATTGGCATATTCAAGGCTTTTGAAATGTTGTACTGGAAACAAATAAAATTTAAATTCTGGGCCTGTATCTTATTTTCTCACACACTACACTCATATAGAACATCAAGTGCCCTCTATAGATATTTGACCAGGATAACATAAGGTCTTGATTTATTATTGCTTGCAGATAAAGGTGGTATATGTGAAAAAATGAGACAAAACTGACACGGTGTAGATATTTTAATGATGTAAATAAACAAAAAATGCACATCTGTCAAGTGGAAATTGTATTTTTTCAATTTCAATCCTACATTTACCACCACTTCAAATCCATGAAATTAGAATCCAATGTTCTATTGATCCAAATGAGGTACCAATGGTTAGAACCTCTTTAGGAGTATGCAGATGGAACTAGTGTTATTTAAACCTTACACATCCAAGGTCTGGTGTTTCTCTTTGCTACTGGAATGTTTGGTGTCATCATGCATTCCCTAAAGTTGGCCGTATATGGATCAAAATTCGGCTGGTTCAGCAGAGGAGATTAGATCCATGTATGGACAGACTGATTGTCCCCAAGTTGATCCATCGACTGACTTGAGTACAAACAGCCTGTCAGATTTTTGACTGCGACTGACACTGGCTGTGTTGATGGAGAGTCGAGTGATTTTCCTTCCACCTGAGGTGGAAGAAAAAAAAATCGAATCATCTATGGGCTGCCCAAGGCCTTTAGAAAAAAAGTTGTAAATGCTTGAGTTTGGCAAAATATCACAAAACGGTTTGAAATCAATCATTTCACTGTAAGGGACAAAATCAACAGGTAGTGGTGCACATTTCAAACTGCTAGTCCAGGACTGGCTAACCCAGCACACCCAAGAACTGACCTATTGATACTAAAAGAAAAAAAAAAAAACATAAAAATATTGAGTCATGGGGAGGTGTTTGCAAGTACAATCAGAAAGAGATTTCACAATTTCAGCCTCCATGAAAGTTGTGTAAAAAAAAAAAACAGTTGCTGTCCAAACAAAACATTGGAGCAAGCTTACAGTTTGCCATTGAACATACTGTATAGGCAATTACCAGGCCTTCTAAAAGTCTTTGCTGAGGACTGATCAAAGATAGAGTTGTTTGGTAACCGTAATAGTAGACATAGTTACAGAAAACCAAAGACACTATTGTAAATTAACAAAAAAATTTTATTAGTGTTTACAATTAGGAGCAGCAGCATTTATTTAGGAATTATTTCACTATTTTTTTGCGCTGGTGATTTTTTGTATATACTATTGTAGATTAACCTCAACTTACCTCAGCTTCAATTAACTGTGAAGCTTAGTGGTGGAAATGATACTGTTTGGAATTGCAATTGTAAGCAATGCTGGATGAGTTATAATATCCTGCATTTTGATGGGTCTTTGCAGATAGGTGTAATGCAACATTACTATCAAGAAAGGTTAAAGATCAAAGGTTAAGAAAGGTTAAAGATCAAAGGTTAAGAAAGGTTAAAGAAATGTGGATCTTAAGGTTTACCAGTTTGTACATCTTATTTTTCTTGTAGATTGATCTACGAGATGACCCAAAAACACTGGCTCGACTTCTCCATATGAAAGAAAAACCAATTACCTATGAACAAGGAATGAAACTTGCAAAGATGGTAGGTTTTCTAATACTGATCAGGTTCTAATATCAGGTGAAGGGATAAATATAACAACAACAAGTTCAGGGGAAGAAAACTAGGCAGTTACCCATGGTCTTATTTCACTGGTCATGAGGAAGCAGAGTTGCAAGAGCCAAAGATGGGGTGGGGTCTCTTGCCTATACAGTTTTGGGGCTACAAGTATCCATTGATCTTGCAGTTAGCATCGGAAAGTTTTAATCTCATTGCTACCTATACATTATATAATCCAAATCCAGTCTTCTCACCCTGGATTGTTTTTAGTGTTCTTACCTTTTTTAAAGTGGTTGTACAGGGTGAAGGTTTTTTACCTTCATGCATAGAATGCAAAAAACCTTCACCCTGTACAACCACTTTCAGTTTGCAGCTTCCTCCACAGCCCATCCTAATACTTACCTGAGCCCGATCTCGATCCAGCGATGTGCATGAGAACAGCAGCTCTCCCAGGTGTCTCTCTCTTCTTTGCTTGAGGCACAGCAGTGGGAGCCATTGTCTCTCGCTGCTGTCAATCACAGCCAGTGAGGAGGGAGCAGGGGGCTAGGACTGAGACACACAGAGCTGGCTTGGTTGCGAGCACGCATGAGTGCCCCCAGAGCAAGCAGCTTGCTCTGGGGTCACTCGGCAAGGGGGAGCGGCCAGAAGAACCAGTGGGGGACCTGAGAAGTGGAGGATTGGGGCTGCTTTGTGCAAAGCCATTGCACAGAGCAAGAACAGTAAGTATGACATGTTTGTTATTTTAAAGAAAAAAAATGTAACCTTTAAAACCACTTTTAGATGTATTTTGGCAAATCAGGGGATACACAGGGTCCTCTTTCTCCTACAACAAGAATAGCCTCCTGCGCATAAGTGTGGTACCCCTGTTGGTGTACAGGAGATCATATGGAAAGTCACATATAGCCTTGCTGCCCTCTAGGACTTGGGGGTGATTTGTAGTAAGCAGGAGAAAACAGTAAAGAGAGAGGGCATACCAGCCTAGTGCATTATCCAAAAAACATTCAATATAAATCCAAATAAAAACTACCATTTCTTCTAGGCGTGATGAGCATGTATTTCTTCTATGCTTGTGAGTAGTTTTAATTTGGATTTATAGTAAATGTATTTTGGATAATAAACTAGGCTGGTGCGCCCTCTCTCTTTTCTGTTTCCTCTTCTTCCTATCTTCCTGTCTACCAATGGACAGTCATCAGTGATACAGAGATTGGTGCTGACATAAGTGCACAACATTGTACGGGGCAGACTTCCACAATGATGATGACACATCCCCAGGGAGCAAGTCCATGACACCCTGGGCTTACAGGAAGTGGGTTAAACGACACTGGGCAGACCAGAAAAAACTGGTGCTAGCCCATTGAGTGTTTATAAAAAAGGAACTGTGTTTCCTGACCTATTTAAAGATGAGGGCCATCATAACGTTCTATTGTTTTTGCCCTTAGATTGGAGCACAGTGCTACTTAGAGTGCTCAGCCCTGACTCAGAAGGGGCTCAAGAATGTATTTGATGAAGCAATCCTTACAGTCTTCCATCCAAAGAAGAAGAAAAAACGTTGTGGGAAGTGTCGCAATTCTTGCTCAATTGTCTAAGGTCATTCCCAGGAATTGATTGGTGCTATTGTACAGTGATGGGAGCAACCATTCAGAAAAAAATACTATGGAGTTGGGAATATCCACTGTATGAAAAAAACAACATGGAGGCCATGACCAGTGACTGTTCCATTCACCTCTGCGGAGCCTTTGATCTGTGACACCTCCATGTCGTAAGATGCAGTCGCTGTATTCCTCCATCTATTCCTCTCTCACTGTGATCATTTTATATGAATTGTATCTATACACAATATGTGCCTTGTTTTCCAATGGACATTTTTCACCAGTCACTGGACGTTTTAGCCGCACAAAGAAATTCATGCCTTACTTTGAACAAAAAAGGACTACAGATATTAAAGACTAGTTGTCAAAGACAGGATAGCATTCCTTAGTTTATTAAAAAAAATGCATCCATTTTCTAACACTATTAGATTAGTACCTTGGAGCCATTTTATTATGGTACAATACATATTTAAAGGTCAGTTTCTGTTGCTTCACCGAAAACCATTGTTTGTGTTTTAGTTAAACTGTTACCTGTGTGTTAAAAAAATAAATAAATGAAACCTTCCTGCCTTATTTTTTATCAGTTTGTTGCATTCAGAGTTTCCTGACTACAGACCATGACAATACCTAAAATTCAAAATGGCGGTCCAAGGTAGAGATTTTATCTGTACAGCTGCCAACCAAGTGAGATGTCCGGGCCTTTGAGTTTTTTATGTTTGACATAATTTCAGTTAAAGCAAATGGAGTCTGAAAACCAAGCTTGTTTTAAGAAATCCGTGGGACCACATTTACATTGGCCAGAAGGGGCATTGGTAATTTGGAATCTGGTATAATTCAGCACTTATGACTAAAAAGCACTAAAACACATGAATTGTACATTATAAAATGCAAGAAAAAACATAAAACAGAGAGGGCGCACATACCTAGTGCACGGGGGTACAGTCGCAGATGGGGGCATTGTCCTGCGTGAGTGCATTTTCTGCTGGAGTGCAAATAGCAGTTGAACACAGCTCCCTGATCATGTCCTCTCTGCTTTTTCACAGGTAAATGCTGTTATGTGATCTCCACTTTAAATTGTCTCCCTGCTACGCACTGACTTTCTGCATACTTAGGGTAAATGCTGTTATTTGATCTCCACCTTAAACTGTCTCTCTGCTACGCACTGACTTTCTGCAAACTTAGATTAAATGCTCTTATGTGATCTTCACCTTAAACTGTCTCATTGCTATGCACTGACTTTCTGCAAACCTCAGGATAATTAATCCTTGATCTTTTTGTCTGTTTGTGGTGATTGATTCTCACCTCCTTTGCCTTTCTGTGATCAGAGAATCAATCATCTTTGATGACTTTGGCCTGTGTTTGTGTCTGGTCTGATTTTGACCAACCTCCCCCAAATTCATGTGATCCTTATCAGTTCCTAATTGGGGCAAAGAGGGGTTGCTCATTTGATCATCTTCCTATAAATTTAGACCAGCTTATGGGGGAGGTCACAGACAGCGGGTGCAGTCGCAGAGAGGGGAATTGTCCTGCGTGAGTGCATTTTCTGCTGGAGTGCAAAACAGCAGTTGAACACAGTAGTGTATTTTCTGCTGGAGTGCAAAACAGCAACTGAACAAAGTAGTATATTTTCTGCTGGAGTGCAAAACAGCAGTTGAACACAGCAGTTTAACTAAAGCAGGATAACTCAAGGAGAAGGAAGATACAACAAAGAACTCAGCGGGAGTAGAAAATGTCCCGGCATCAGTGGGATTAAAAAAAACAAGGTAAAATAGTGCCCCAATCATTGGTGTCCCTGGGAGAAATTATGTCCCATTGTTGGTGTCAGTAGACGGAATAGTGCCCCATCATTGAAAAGAGAGCATTAGCAGAATTTTGTCCCACTGTTGGTGTTAGTTGAAGGCATGGTGTCTCATACTTGGTGTCAGTAGGAGGAATAATGTCTCATATCAGTAGGAGGAATGGTGCCCCAAGGGCCAGATAAAGATAAGCATCCACAGTTTGTAGACCACTAATCATTAAATCATTAAAAGGAGCAGGATGGAATTTTTTTTATTGAAACAGATTTCTAACAAGGTATGAATTTTTCATTTGGGAAAGTCAAATGTAAAAAAAAAAAAAATTAAAAAATGTGAAGAACTTTGGAACAAAATTTGTTAAGTCATCGAATGTACTATGAATTTTCATACGATTGTTTATACAAACATGCCTTTGAAAATTCTAATAGTGTTTTGCTAGCTTTACAAGGGGCCTGACTTCCAAAGCTGTCATATGTAATATTGCATGCATGTTGACACATGTGAAATTAAAGGCAATGTTTTATGGAATTTTTTGTGATATTAATGTCTGATTTGCAAAAAATTCTTACAAGGTAAAAATCTAAAGTAGCTTTGAGTTAAACAAGTGATTGCATGGCCCGATGTTGCTTTCATCATTTCACAGGAACAGAGTGGGATTTGACTAAAATTTTAAAAAAATATTTAATGCCTTTATCTCTGAATAAGGTATACATGCAGAGAGCAAAAGTTCTCCCTCATGCCCCAGCTTCTACTAGAAGCGAGGAAACCCCAGTCAGGCAATGGTATTTAGGGTGTAGAATGCTTACATCTCTACAGAACAAACAGTTCTGTCTCCCTGTTAAAGTAAGCAGAACAATAAAAGATTGTCTGGTAATTAAACTATATTTCAATGGGCTCAGAGAAAGAAAAACTCCTGTATCAATGCTTTGGGCATATTGTATCATAAACGTGATTTTTTTTTTTGGCCCAATTAATGCAATTATATATGTATAAACAGAGCAAGCTAGATGGTAATGAGAATTTCTTAAAGCGCCTCACACTCCGTAGTTGCAGTAGAGCAAACCCCACAGTCACATCTGATGGCCACAGGGTAAGTGAAGAATGGGTCCACGCTGGGCAGGCAGTTTGGCAATTTCACAGTAACCAGCTTAGTTTCGTTGTAGGTGCAGACTCTGTGATAAGCATCTATGTAGGGTGGATCTAGGATAGGTTTCTGTTATAAAAAAAAAAATCAAGTTACTTTTTATTTTTTTAGAAATTAAAAAAGATTTAAGATACCTACAACAAACATACTGTATGTGGGGGCACTACTAAGCCTGTGAACAATAGAAGGGAATGTTCAATAGCTATATCTATTTATTTATTAAGTTAGCAAATATCCCTTAGGGGGCAGCCTATACATGGGACACAGGTCTGAAATGTAATTTATCATCAGATTATCTGTGTGCATAGCCCAGGGGTGTCCCAACTATGGCCCTTCATCTATTGAAGTACTACAAGTCCCATCATGCCTCTGGGTGTCTTGCCCGTGGATGTCAGAGTCTTGCAAGGCCTCATAGGACTTGCAGTTCCTAAACACTTGGAGGGCCATAGTTTGGACACCCCTGGCATAGCCCAACTGCCATCTTATAGGGTACATACATAGAATTTCACCAACCATTATTTGGGGTGCATGGGCATCTCAGCTGTAGCCAAGGGTTGAGGCAGCCAAGGTAGGAATCACTTCTTTTTTATATTTAATCTTCAAAATATGCTAAAATAAATGTTTTAGGTTAGGTTCACATGAGCACCTATAGTTATAATGTGTTCCGTGCCAGCCATCGGCATCAGCATGTGTCAATGTAGTTAATATTTTTTTTTTTGGTAGGGCTACTTACTCCCTTGCATAGAAACACTGTATGGCAAAACGTATGTTGATACTCCTCCAAATTACAGGGGATTTCCAGTGAAGGGTATTGTTAATGCTACGGTACGTACAGAGCCACTTTAAACAATTGTACACTACCAGTCTTAGGGTAACAGTTTGGGGAAGGCCCATTTCTGTTAAAGCATGCCTATGCCCTTGTACACATAGGCAGCTCTATAAAAACATTGATGGATTTGGTGTTGAGAAAGTTGAGTGCCGTGCACTCAGCCCTGACCTCAAATCTACTAAACACCTTTGGGAAATACTCCCAGAAGAGTGACGGCTGTTATAGCTGGCAAACTCCATACCGAATGGACTACAAAAAAATGGTGTAGCGCTAAATAAATACTAACGTGTGCATTAATCAATAATCAGACAATGCAAATACATAAAATATACCGTGTCAACATAAATATGTGAATAAATACAAAAATATATGATATATACAGTGCAACCCCAGCAGTATGTATATCCCCAATCTGGGGAATCAAAAACAAAAAAACGTGACCAATGTGATTCCCCCTTCAGGAATACAAATATATATACAAGTGCAAGTGTACAAACATCAAAACCACACTAAGTGATGACTAATAAATGTCCACTTAATAAACCAAAAAATAGGCTGATTGGTGCACCACACAAATGACTCGCGTGTCGATAATTTCAGCACAACGTGAGGTGACTATAGAGCCAAATAACTCGTGAATCCTTAAGTGGCCAAAGTGCCCCCTCACCTCCTTTCAGTGACCAAAAGGGCCAGCTTGCTTTATGGATAAGCCACGCTTTCACAAGGATTACCACGTCATCAAAAAGGACCTTCCTGGATACTCCCGCAGACTATTACTCCTCCTGAGCTCTCATAAGCAGTTGCTCACACAAAAGGATCATAACAAAAATAAACAAAGATCCTCCATAGTGTGAATCCATATTTAATCCATCAAATATATATAAATAAATGCCCACTCACATGATATACAGGAATGTTCAGGTTTTCCCCATACTATGGGTGTATTGGCATGGTTCCTGGTGTTCCAATATGGCGCCCACGCCATAACTGATGTCACCGCGCACCGGAAGTCCTGTCACTGCATACTGACGCGTTGCGTCACGATCACGTGACTTCTTCAGGGTATACCCTGATACCCTGAAGAAGTAACGTGATCGTGACGCAACGCGTCGGTACGCAGTGACTCAGCTTCCGGTGCACGGTGACGTCAGTTCTGGCATGGGCGCCATATATTTTATGTATATTTTATGTATTTGCATTATCTGATTATTGATTAATGCACACGTTAGTATTTATTCAGCGCTACACCATTTTTTTGTAGTCATTTACTTTGTGGTTGAAGGTAGGTGTCAGCAGCTAAGGGTAGGGACCGTCCATTTAAGCACAGGGGTTTTTTCTATTCCATACCGAATGGGTTATCCAACAAGCTCATAAATGTCTCATGGTCAAGTGTCCACAAACATAGAAAGATAGCTAAAACCTATCTAGCAGAAGTGGAATTATGGAAAAGACTATTTACTAAAATCATTTAAAGGTGCTTACCTCCCAAGTTTCACAGCGCCCCCAACAGGCATCTGTTGTAACACGCAAACCCTTACAGCCCGGTTTCTTAGCCAAGAAGGTGAATTCCCTAACAGCACAGCCAATGAATGTTCTCAGGCTGAAGTTGGAGATGGCCAAAGTACTCAAGCAGCTGTTTAAAACCAGAAGTTGCAGGGAAACCAGGACAACACTTTTCTGATTCATTGTTTACAAAGGCCACTTGTTACCTACATAAAACAATGATAAATCAAGAAGAAGTGTGAAAATACAATAACCATGTATGCCCAAATAGGCCCATATATTCAAATTTTTTTTGTGCTCATGCTTTAAGCAAAGTCAAGATAGAACTTTCATTGTGGGCATTTTGTATGGTACAGACATGCAGTTTTCCCCTCACAAAAGAGGTTGTGAGTAGTAGAAGCCAAACAAGTGAATCCATTATAGCAAAATGCATATTTATATACAGGTGAAACTTGAAAAATTAGAATATCGTGCAAAAGTTCATTTATTTCAGTAATGCAACTTAAAAGGTGAAACTAATATATGAGATAGACTCATTACATGCAAAGCAAGATAGCTCAAGCCGTGATTTGTCATAATTGTGATGATTATGGCTTACAGCTCATGAAAACCCCAAATCAACAATCTCAGAAAATTAGAATATTGTGAAAAGGTGCAATATTCTTGGCTCAAAGTGTCCCACTCTAATCAGCTAATTAAGCCATAACACCTGCAAAGGGTTCCTGAGCCTTTAAATGGTCTCTCAGTCTGGTTCAGCAGGAATCTGTCAAGGTCCTACCTTTTCCCTGAGGTTATGTTACTCCATGTGCTGGCGTCCATCTTGGACTCTGCTGTGCATGGTGGGAATCCTTTTATGCCTTCTGGTCTCTGAGGTCCATCCCCCAGAGGGGTGTGGCTGATGACATATAAGCCTGTGGCCCGCACATGCTCTTTGCACTTGTGTCTTGTGTCTTTGTCTTGCTACAGCTCTGTGTATATGCTCGTGACTCTTCTGGTATTTGACTTGGTTTGTGACCTGACCATTCTCTGTGTTTTCCTTCGATCTGACCCTCCGTTGCTGAACCCGGCCCGTGACCTGTTATTCTCTGTCTACTGTTCTGTACCGTTTTGTCCCGTTGTTGTCGACCCAGCTTGCCTGACTACGCTATTGTCATTCTCACCAGCTACACGCTATTGGTGGCGGCCATTACCGCAGCCGGGGTGTCTCAGGGGCAGCGACCTGGTTCCTGGCTGCGTCAAGTCCATCCCCACCATCAGGGGCCCTGGTGAAGGGCAGCCTGGGACTTAGACTCCGCGCCCTGAGGGACTTCGGTCTGTTGGTGGTGGTTGTCGTCAGCCAGTGCGTTACCCTGCCACTAGGCCTACCTGTCCATTCCACAGCCCTGCCCTGACAGAATCACAATCATGGGAAAGACTGCTGACCTGACAGTTGTACAGAAAACCATCATTGACACCCTCCATAAGGAGGGAAAGCCTCAAAAGGTAAGTGCAAAAGAAGTTGGATGTTCCCAAAGTGCTGTATCAAAGCACATTAATAGAAAGTTATGTGCAAGGGAAAAGTGTGGAAGAAAAAGGTGCACAAGTAGCAGGGATGACCACAGCCTGGAGAGGATTGTCAGGAAAAGGCTATTCAAAAGTGTTGGGGACTTTCACAAGGAGTGGACTGAGGCTGGAGTCAGTGCATCAAGAGCCACCACACACAGACGGATCCTGGACATGGGCTTCAAATGTCGTATTCCTCTTGTCAAGCTGCTCCTGAACAACAAACAAAGTCAGAAGCGTCTTACCTGGGCTAAAGAAAAACAGACCTGGTCTGCTGCTCAGTGATCCAAAGTCCTCTTTTCTGATGAGAGCAACTTTTGTATCTCATTTGGAAACCAAGGACCCAGAGTATGGAGGAAGAATGGAGAGGCACACACTGCAAGATGCTTGAAGTCCAGTGTGAAGTTTCCACAGTCTGTGTTGATTTGGGGAGCCATGTCATCTGCTGGTGTTAGTCTACTGTGCTTCATTAAGTCCAGGGTCAGCGCAGCCGTCTAACAGAAGATTTTGGAGCACTTCATGCTTCCTTCTACAGATGAGCTTTAAGGGGATGCTGACATAATTTTCCAGCAGGACTTGGCACCTGCCCACACTGCCAAAAGCACCAAAACCTGGTTCAATGACCATGGGATTACTGTGCTTGATTGGCCAGCAAACTCGCCTGACCTGAACCCCATAGAGAATCTATGGGGCATTGCCAAGAGAAAGATGAGAGACATGAGACTGAACAATTCAGAAGAGCTGAAGGCTGCTATTGAAGCATCCTAGTCTTCCATAACACCTCAGCAGTGCCACAGCTTCCATGCCACGCCGCATTGAGGCAGTAATTGCTGCAAAAGGGGCCCAAACCAAGTACTGAGTACATATGCATTGCTTATACTTTTCAGAGGTCCGATATTGTTCTATGTACAATCCTTTTTTTGTTGATTGCATGTAATATTCTAATTTTCTGAGATTGTGGATTTGGGGTTTTCATGAGCTGTAAGCCATAATCATCATAATTATGACAAATCATGGCTTGAACTACCTTGCTTTGCATGTAATGAGTCTATCTCATATATTAGTTTCACCTTTTAAGTTGCATTACTGAAATAAATGAACTTTTGCACAATATTCTAATTTTTTGAGTTTCACCTGTATAAGACAGCTATAGTACTAAGGTTTCCTTGTAAAGCCATTGTTAGCTTTGTTTTACCTTCAATTATTTTTTACATTTCTAACAACTCAGAACAAAAGTTGTTGGGCAAAGTGAAAAATGGTGAAAAAAATGCAAACTACAAAACAAATGATTAAGGCTCCTTGCACACAAAAATGCTGGGAAAAAAATGCTGGATAGAAAACACTAGTAGTAGCATTTTAGTAGCGTTTAGGGGTGTTAGTGTTTAATTAGTGTTTTTACAGTACATGTAGAGGAAATGCTAGAAAAAAGCTGTAAGCAGCGTTTTTTGAGCATTTAGGAGCATTTTGCGGTTTATTTTCTGCTGGAAAAATGCTCCAAAAACTCTACAGAACAATTTTTTTCTGCTCCTAGATGCTGAAGCTCAAGAAATATTAATAGCCTAAAATAGTGTGCATGGAAACATAGGATAACACTATTTAGCTTCTAGGAGTTGGAAAAAAAAAGCTAATAACAGCTGTAGGAGCTTAAAAAAATGCTAGTGTGCATGGAGCCTAAACATAACAAACATGCCACCGTGAGGAAAGATCATTCTACAGCCTTTAAAAAAAAAAAGTCAGATTTTAGGTGGTGTACATTATCACCAAAATTTTCAAAAGAAAAGCTGTCTATGGCCAGGTTTAGACAGTTATAACATTAAGTTTTCCCCCTTCCTCCTCAAGTGAATAATCAAAATTTTGGATTCTCCCTCATTTTTAGTCCCAGTGACAATGGTCACCAGAACACAGAGAGGCTGGATCCACTCAACAGTGATACATACATCAAAAAAGGAAAAACAAAATGACATGGGTTCTAACTCTTCACTGATCCATTTATTTATTTTTTTTAATCTAGATACCTTGTAAATAGATCTGATAAATATTTTACATTGTTTTTTGCATTTTTATTTGCCTTGAAAAAAATAAATGTTCCTATTCAGCCAAATAAGTAGAAATCATGTAAAGCTTCATGATATCGCTTGCGTCTTCACAGATAACAATTGTAAATATGACTCTTGCAGTGTACAAAATAATGTACATAATGCCGTATTATACTCTCTCTCTCTCTCTATCCATTCAGTTGTATCTGTCCCTTGGTGATTGCATGGACTGTAACTTGTAAGTGACTTTTTCCATGAATTCTCTTAGCAATTATTTTACAGGGTAGGTTGCCAGGTCTTTCCCCAACCCCTACCATGCAGGAGATCCCGTGTGGCCAGGGATGAAACTAGGACAATTTAGACAGGAGCCAATTAACCTACCAGCATGTCTTTGGAGTGTGGGAGGAAACCGGAGTACCTAGAGGAAACCCACACAAGCACAAGGAGAACATGCAAACTCCATGCAGGAGGTGTCATGTTTGGGAAATGAACCCATGACCCATTTACCGCACGGCAGGCGTGCTAGCCACTAAGCCACTGTGCCGCCCCCATATTATACTATGGAGCAGATTTCCTAAAACTGTTGCACACAGAATCTGGTGCAGCTGTGCACAGTAACTAATCAGCTTCTACCTTCAACTTGTTCAGTTAAGCTTTGACAATGAAACCTGAAAGCTGATTGGTTACTATTCACTGCTGCACCAGATTCTGTATTCACCGCTTTTAGTGAATCTGCCCATATATATATAAAATTCTACTTGGTTTAAAGTTAAATAAACTTTCTCTACTCAATTTGATTTGACTACATCAACAGTCAGGAAGATATAAATGGACAGAAAAGATGTGAATAATCACTATTGCTGGCACTGCAACATTCCTTTTTAAGATAAAGAAAGTAAAGAACAGGTATAAAAAAAACCAGGAAAAATCCCTCCGTAATTTGTTAAACTTTTTTGTGAGGTTGCCATCTCCATCCAGACATTCCTTCCTTCCCTGCAGGCTAGCGCAGCAAATTAGCTTAACAAAAAAAAAACATTTTTTTCATTATTTGCTTGTTTTAAATAACCTCTAAAGTCTGGCAGTTGAAGCAAGCTTCAGAAGTTAAAGAATGTGTACTTTTCTAACTTTTCAACCTAAATAAACAGAGATCTAAGAAAGCTATTTTGTTAACTTAAATATCTTATACAATACACTATTTTATAGAAAAAAAAAACACAGGCTCATGTCTCTAAAAGTATTGTTTTATACTGAATAAATCTGAAACATGGATTTAAAATTACATTTAGGAATAAAAATAATAAAAAAGAAAAACCTTAGAAAAAATGTAAACAAATCATAAGTTTTCTATAGGTACATTATTATCTTTAACATGCTTGACAAACATTTGAAATGATCTAAAAATGTATTCACCTGGAAATTTAAAAAAAATAATAATAAAAGCATCAATAAATCAAAACAAGAAAGACTCTGTTAACAGTCTATAAAAACTACACTTATACAACAAAAAAAACAGTTCAAACCTTTTCTACAAGCTATTTTCTCTCTTGCTCCTTTGCTGATCTCTGCTATATCTTCTTGGTTGTTGCATATTTATATATAGAAAGAGTCTTGTCAATCAAAGTAAATCAAGGCAGATCCTTACATGAACTACCTGGAACATCAAACGTAGTACATGTAAGACAAGCAACTGCTTACGTCAACGTTTTTTTTTTTTTTCTTCAAAAAGTATCTTCTGCTAAAACAAAATAAAAGGACTTACCTAATAACATAATTACAATAGGATTGGAGTTGACAAGATGTTTCCTAACCTCGCTCCTAAATAAAATTTATCATAGGTGGTATTATTGCTCAAAATTGACTCACAAGAACAATTTTAAAAACATCTTTAAATTGCCATGAGGGAGAGATTCTTTTTTTTGGTCAGTGCTGTTTTGTATCTAATGCTGGCTATATACACCACAGTTTTCAGATAATGACAATGGATCAGTACAATGGCTAAATGGTTAGCACCAGGGGTAGGCTGACAACTCATGGGGCCCCCAGGCAATAGGGGATCATGGGGCCCCTGTGTCCTTGCCCAAACTCAAAAAAGCCTATGAAAAAGGTACCAGGGGCATCTCATGGGGCCCCCTACTGACCCCGGGCCCTCGGGCAGTGCCTGAGTTTCCAAATTATCAGTCCGTGCCTGGTTAGCACATCTGCCTAGCAGAACTAGGGTCATTGGTTCAAATCCCAACCACAGCACCTCCTGCCTGAAGTTTGCATGTTCTCCCTGTGTCTGTGTGGGTTTCCTCCCACACTCCAAAGACATGCTGGTAGGCTAATTGGATGCTGTCTAAATTGGCCCTAGTGTGTGTATGTATGAATGTAAGTTAGGGACATTATATTGTACACCACTTGAGGGTTAGGGACTGATGTGAATGTACAATATATATGTAAAGTGCTGTGTAAATTGACAGTGCTATATAAGTACCTGAAATAAATAAATAACAAATATTTGGTCTACAAACAGAAGTGCCCAGTAATACTTGTGCAATTTGGGAATTGAAATCACATCTAGTGAATGCCCGTGTCTTAATATTTGCAATTTCTAAAGTAGTTCTTGCATTACTTTTCTGCAGTTTTGTTCCGATTCACATATATAGAATATAATGGAAATTGCACTGCAAATTGCAAGAAATAATTGAAAATCCTAACAATAAAGCAATAAAGTCTTCAGAATTCACACCTGAAATCGTGCTGAAATTG
Organism: Staurois parvus; assembly: GCF_062004578.1. Lineage (NCBI taxonomy): Eukaryota > Metazoa > Chordata > Amphibia > Anura > Ranidae > Staurois > Staurois parvus. The sequence goes on from NW_028318222.1 coordinate 1,967,646, forward strand.
CCCACAAATCTCACGATTTTAAATCACAGAGGTGTGATCGGTGACTAAGGCAACTTTTCACCTACAGTATTGATCACCGTTTAGTAACTCTTGGTTGTAAAGGGCTTTATAGTGCATCAAACCCAAGAACAAAAATTTTATATATTGCAGCTTAACAGTCCCAAAATTTAATGGCTGCATTAATTTTCTTTATTTTCACTGGTAATCCTGCCAAGAACACATTTCCTGTCCTAGGGTAACAACACCCACTCACTGTTCTGCACTTATGGGGGAGCAGGGTTGTTACCCAATGACAGGATTACAAAACACCTCCTCCTACCCACTTCTCCATAACATAGAGGGGAGGGTTCAGTAGTTTATAGAGAGAGCTAAGAACAGTGTAACTGAAAACAGTGCAACACAGGCAGGGAGCACAGAAAGTTATCAGCTCATAAGCTTTCCAGCAGGATCAATGGTATTTGTTTTTGCACCTATCGAATAGATATGACAAAACACTATCAATGGTATATTTATTAAAGTGGAGTTCCGGCCCCCCCAAAAAAATTAAAAGTCAGCAGCTACAAATACTGTATATATTTGGGCACTTACCTGTCCAGGGATCCAGGGGTGTACTCACCCCAAGCCTATTCTTTAATCGGCTGTCAGGTGCTTGCGCCACCATCATGACTACAGGAAACCAGCAGTGAAGCCTTCACCACCAATTTCCTACTGTGCATGCGCGACACATGCTGCACTTTGTGAATAGGCCGCAGTCCTTTGGGACCTTGGAAGTGTCCCAGTGTGCTGCGGGGGAAGATGAACTTCCTGTTCAGCTTGACGAGGCCAACTGAGCCAGAAGTGGGAGTGGGTACCTGTCAAAACCAGGTACTGGCTCTCCCACAAAAGGTGCCAAATGTGACAGCGAAGGGGGGGAGGAGAGAGAAAAGCGGAACTTCCACTTTTTGGTGGAACTTCGCTTTAAACAAAAAGGCACAAATAAGATCATTTCTGCACATAAATCTTTCTACTCCTCACCTCACCCCTTCAGTCTCCTCTCGCATTACTAACCTACTAAGTGACATATCGGCATGGATGTCACTCCACTTTTTCAAACTAAATCTTTCAAAAACTGAGCTCATACTATTCCCTCCAGTCCATGCCCCCTCCCCTGACGTCTCCATCAAGATCAATAATACAACCATCACTCCCTCCCCTCATGCCAGGGTACTAGGTGTAATCCTAGACTCCCATCTGTCCTTTCAGCCCCAAATCCAAACATTGTCCAAATCTTGTAGACTTCACCTCCGCAACATCTCCAAGATACGACCGTTCCTAACCTCGGAAACCACTAAGCAACTTATTCACTCCCTTGTTATATCTCGTCTTGACTATTGTAACTCCCTCCTCATTGGCCTACCTCATCGCAGGCTATCCCCTCTTCATTCTATCATGAATGCTGCTGCCAGACTTATCCGCCTTACTAACCGTTCTGTATCTGCCACCCCTCTCTGCCAATCCCTCCACTGGCTTCCCATTACCCAACAAATAAAATTCAAATCATTAACAATAACATATAAAGCTATTTATAACTCTGCCCCATATTACATCACCAATCTTGTCTCCAAATATCACCTAAACCATCCTCTAAGCTCCTCCCATGACCTCCTGCTCTCTAGCTCCCTTGTCTCCTCCTCCCATGGTCATCTCCAGGACTTCTCCAGAGCCTCCCCCATCCTCTGGAACTCTCTACCCCAATCTATCCGACTATTGCCTAATCTGCCCACGATCTCTGAAAACCTATCTCTTCAGGGAAACCTATTCCGCCTTCAGCTAATAACGGAATCTTCTATTCCTTCTATCAGTTCATCCCCCACAGTTATTACCTTTTGTACCACCAAGCCCCTCCCTCTTAAATTGTAAGCTCCAAGGATCAGGCCCTCCTAACACTCTTGTTTTGAACTGTATTGTTGCTGTATTGTCTCCCTTTATATTGTAAAGCGCTGAGCAAACTGTTGGCCCTATATAAATCCTGTATTATAATAATAGCAATAATTTAATTGATAGATTTACATACACTTTAATTAATTTAGTTGTTTAACTACTGATAGCTGGTTGGAATTTCCTGAATGACCTGCAAAAAATTATTACTAGGATCTGTCACATATTTTTGTAAATTTTGTAAATTATATGCAACAATATCAGTGATATATGTTAAAATAAGAGGGAAGAAAAAACACACACACACACATATATATATATATATATATATATATACACACACAGTTCTCAGCATAAATGAGTACACCCCTTTTGAAAAGTAAAATTTTAATCAATATCTCAATGAACACAAGAACAATTTTCAAAACTTTTTTTTTTTTTTACAAAACTGAGTTTTATAGAACATTTCTTTAGCTCATTACATGAACGTACAGTTAATAATATAACTTAGATTACAAAATCTTCAGTTTTGCTCAAATTAGTTGATGCAAAAGGGAATACACCCTACAAAAACTACTCTATCTAGTATTTTGTATGACCTCCATGATTTGAAAGAACAGCACCTTCTAGGCATGAAATTAACAAGTTTGCGACATATTGCAACATCTATCTTTTTCCATTCTTCAAGCCTGGATGCTGAATGGAGAGTGATGCTCAACTTGTCTCTTCAGAATTCCCCATAGGTGTTCGATTGGGTTTAGATCAGGAGACATACTTGGCCACTGAATCACTTTCACTGTGTACTTGACTCATTGGAAAAGTTCACGTCGACCAAGGGCTCAGAGTGATGGTAGCATCTTCTCGTTCAATATAGAGCAGTACATCTGTGAATTCATGATGCTGTCTATGAAATGGAGCTCCCCAACACCAGCAGCACTCATGCCACTCAACAGGAGGACACTGCCATTGCCATGTTTCACTGTAGGTACCGTGCATTTTTCTTTGTACTCCTCACCTTTGCGACGCCATACAGTTTTGAAGCCATCAGTTCTAAAAACATTTATCATGGTCTTATCACTCCACAGTACAGAATCATAGTAGTCTTCTTCTTTTTCATCATGGGCCCTGGCAAACTCTAGGTGGGCTTTAGGAGAGGCTTCCTTCCTGGACTACACACATGCATGCCATTTCGCTGCAGTGTACGCTTTATTGTGAAAAGTATACCTTATAGCGTTGCTCCAAGCTATGGGTGGAAAAAAAAAGATCACCCCACCGGCAAGTGAGAAGAGGGGAGCAAGAGTCCAAGCAGTGCCAGTGTCAGCTAATACAAGTGAAGGGATGGATACTGCTCAACCGACCCCAGGAGTCCAATGTTCAGGTATGGCCTCAGCCACCATATTGGCCACACCCTCTCATTTCGCCCCATCCACTGGGGCTTGGTCACAGCGGCAAGTACGGTGGCTGAGGCCATTCCTCAACATTGGACTCCTGGGGATGGTTGAGCAGCGTCCATCCCTTCACTTGTATTGGCATACGCCATATTGTGTCATGGGAAACAATCACCCCAGTTTGGCTTTCTACTTCTTTAACTAACTGCAGTGATCTTGCATGGTGATTTTCTTTAACCCTTCTCATCAGAAGACGCTCCTGTCGAGTTGTTAATTTCCATGGATGGCCAGGATGTCTTTCTGAGATGGTTGCAGTTCCATTTTGTTAAATTTTTGTATCACTTTTGCTACAGTATTCTGACTGATAAGTAAAGCTTTGCTGATCTTCTTGTAGCCTTCACCTTTCTTTTGTAAAGAAATTATTTGCTTTCTCAGGCCTTTTGACATTTCTCTTCCATGTGGTGCCATTGCTGACAGCATAAAATGGGAGGGGTTTTCTCTGTTAATTAGCATCACCTGTAGTTGAATTCTTGTTAATTACGATTTTGTTGTCTAAAATTTAGCTGTGCTAAGACTTTCATTGGGGTGTAATATTTTTGCAACATGGTCCTGAATGAATTGGTTAGGGAAAAATACTTTTTGTGTGTGCAAATTAACAAATCTTGGCCCACATTCGTGGGAGCATTTTGTAGTGTAGTGTAGTGTCCCATAGAAAATTGATTCTGAAAGGAAAGTAAAGATTTCCTGACAAATCTGTTTAGGTGTACTCATTTATACTGAGCAATATATATATATATATATATATATATATATATATATATATATATATATATTTCAAAAGTCAAATATTTACATAAACCATATAACACACCATAACATATATACATACAATCAGTATATAACCCATACAGTGCGTAGAATTCATATCAATGTGTCACCATAAATAAATACAATTATAATATAATAGTTATTGAAAACATATAGTTCATATACTGTATATACACAGCAAAAATCTTCATCCACCATTATTAAACAAAAAACACCACCAAATATGCCACCACCTATAAGAAGGCAGCGAACCTTCTTGTTTAACCCCCCGATCAGGAACATCGAACAGCACTTTAGGATAATCCATTCTAACAACCTCTCTCAACTGAAACCTCGCCAGATCCTCCTCAAATCTTCCAGGAGGAAATTCAGCATATGCATCAAATGGAATGCATCAACCTCACAAAAGTTAAAGTACTACCTTAAAAGTTTACTAAATAATCACTTATCAGACACTTCCTTGTGTAGAATGCAGAGAGGCATGTGAACAAGAAAGGTCCCTCAAAGTCCACAGACATGATGATGTCATTAAGACCCACCCATCATGTACATGTTTTGTCATTCAACTTCCTCAGGGTGTAAGAGAAACCAAATTTCTAGCACCAGAAAACCAGCAAAGACTTAAGCTCATATTCGTCTGCATTGCTCATGTGCTCATATTTATGAGCGAAGAAGTAAAAGATGTGCTCTTCCAGTTCATCACGCTCATGCAAACAGCTCACACGAATTCCAATTAGCATGCACACTTGGCGCCCAATGGCCTATTTAAACTAGTCTGTGATTATGAGTAGTTACTGAATGGTCTTCAGCTTGTTCCTGTGACCTGATCTGCTGTACCTGTTTACCTGTGTATGGCCTGGCTTGCCTTTGGACTTTGCTTCAGCTTCTACTTAAAATCTGTTCACCTGATTACTCTGACCTCGGTCTGTTTACTGGACTTGCCTACTGTTTCAGTACTGCGTTGCCCAGCTGTTACAGACCTTGGCCTGCCTCCTGGACTTGCTCTGCCTGCCAATTTGGTTCCTTGCTGCCCGGACACTGCTGACTGCTGTTTGCTGCCTGTCTCCTGGTCCTGCTTCATCTTCTGCTCTGGTGCCAAGCTGCTCCTGCTCTCCATTCTGAGGACTGCGACTACCAGCTCCACCCACCTACAGAGTGGACACCACCAGCCAGCTACTCCGGCACTCGTGCCACTCTTTGCCCTCACACTCTCTGTCTCCACCTTCAGGAGTGTTGGGCAGGAGGTGCAAGAGAGGCCTCCATAACATTTCAGTCTTCACCAGGTATGTGATACAGGGTCAGTATCACTTACTGACATTTTTTATGTATACTGTATACTTTCAAGCCACATATGTAGCATATGCATACTTTCTGACTTAGCTGTATATTCACCATTTCTAGATCAATCTTTTCTTTTAATAGTGCTTCATGTTATCTTGTCCCTTAGCTCTGATGAAGGAGAGTTGTGAGCCCCTCGGAACATGTTGGATGTATCTTACACTTTTTTTATAATAAAGTCCAATAAATTTATACAAGACTTACTTTAAACTTGTAGCGTTCTCCTCCTTTGCATCTTTTCTGGACAACTCCAGGGATCCATAGGAGGACCCCACATGTTGGAGAGATCCCTCGGAGAACTGGAGACCACAGACTTGATCACACTTTTGGGTGGTGTGCTCCACCAAAATTTCCTGTGCAAAATATATGCTTTAAATATCTAATTAAAATCATTTTTTTAGTATATGTATTTGATAACTTCAAATAAATAACTCCTGTTTATCTTGATATAAATACAGTGCGCTGATAACTTTCTGTGTGTGAAGTCTTATCAGTTACATTCTTCTCAGGTCTTGCTAAAGTTTACAGAACCCGTCCCCCTATGTTAAAGAGATAAGGAGGTATTCTGTAGTCCTAACATTTCCTATCCTGGGATGACAATGCTGTTCCTCTTTAGCAGTGGTTCTCAATCTGTGGGTCGCGACCCCTTTGGGGGTTGAACGACCCTTTCACAGGGGTCCCCTAAGACCATCAGAAAACACATATTTCCGATGTGTAAAGAGCAGCTACTGTGTAGAAAGAAGCTGCTGTGTTGAAAGCAGCTACTCTGTTAAAAGCAGCTACTGTGTTGAAAGCAGCAGTATTAGAGGTAAAACGACACTCATAAATTATAATTACTGGGTAAATAATTTTATGGTTGGGGGTCACCACAACATGAGGAACTGTATTAAATGGTCACGGCATTAGGAAGGTTGAGAACCACTGCTCTATAGCTACAGCACAGTAAGTTGACGCTGTCACCCCAGGGCAGGAGGTGTGTTATTGGCAGGATCTTGAGGTGAAGGTAAAGGTAAAAAGTCTTAAAAAAATAAAACTATGCAGTCACTGCATCTAAGGAATAATAAACCACAATATATTACTTTTTGGTTCTTGGATTTTAAATATACTTTAAAGTAGCTGAAGCTATTTTTCAGAACCTACCAAAAATAAAGTGTTGTCTGTGTGACAGTAACCATTTCCAGTATAAAATGTATAGAACTGAACAGGTTACACTAATGGATTCTTGAAAGAAACTTTTAATGACAGCTAGATGGTTATGAAACCATTTCAAGTAATCCCATCCTTCACACTTAAATACCTTTGACAGAGCATAAAAAAGAAACCAATGTGGGCTAAATACACTGTAGCTTAATTTATCAGCTTCCCTATTGTTCCTGTCCATTCCCTTGGAATTCATTTACGTGTTTACAGAAATGTTTATTCCCTAGATTGCCTTGGTGATAAAGAGTTTGAAAGAAAGTATATAAAAGGATATTTTTATAAAGACTGTCATATACTTCCGGTTTCCTCATAAATACATTTTCTCTAATCCCACAAATCTCTATGCCCTATCCCAAATTCGTAAACATGAATATTGTATTTTGCAAGTGTACACAATGGAAGTCAGCTGTGAAGGTGTGCGTCATTGACATTTATTTTTTGACTTAAAAGTATGTGTGCAAATTGCACATTAAAAAAAAACTGTTAATCCTGCCAGAAATCATCTGAGCTGACAAGTCATAAGAGGCAAAGAGCACAGGAAGTTATTAGTTGGCATTGTTTAAAGCTGTCTCTTTGAACTTCATAACACCTCCCCTCTATGGTAGGGCGATGAGAAGGGCAAGTGTCCTCCACCAATCCTCCATTAATAGAGGTCTGACTTTTTCCTTCTATACTATAAAATTTACAGTTTAGTTTTTCTGACCAGTCTTCCTTAATGGGACCCCCCTCCTAACCCAGGTCCCATAGCAGTTGCGTAGACTGCTATGGTTATCGGTACACAACTGGATATAGTACAGTGAGTAAGCATTGATCCTACACATGTGTTACTGGTAGGATCATCAGGAGAAAAAAGAAGGGGAAAAACCTGATAATAGAAACAAATGTAGCTACCACATCTACGCAATGACAAGCTGCAATATATTGCATTTTGATCTTGGGTTAACATATGCTTTAAAAGTATATCTAAGCCAAACATTTTTTATTGTGTTTATTTTTTGTGGGGAATGCACTGTTACTGTTTGTCCACTGACCACTGATACCAAGCCAGAAAGTAGCAGGGAATCTTAAAATAGGAGCACCTATTCTGGTAATAACGGTGTAAAGCTGGCCATACACGTGTAGCGCCCTCTGGTGTGCATAGTTGGTAGTGTAGTTTGTTGCAAACGTGCGTACCAGAGACTGATGCAGTCCGCCATTTTGTTAAGAGTAGCAATGTTATTCCCTCATTCTCCCTCCCCCCTCACTCTGAGAGTCACAGTGACAGTGTATGCGTGTGTTACAAAATGTCACAGGAGGGTCATAGGAGCTATAAAGGTCCTCAGGGAACTGGGCCTAGCTGTCCGAGAACCTGTGCCATTTCACACCTCGGAAGAGATAAGGCAAGCTTTCCCAAGAGTTGAAAGAGATTCTGACCTAATAAACCTAACTCAGCCTAAGTGACAGAATCAGATAACACTTCTCAAAATACATTTTCCCCTATGTCTCATATCTTGGAATATGAGAGACTTACATAAAAACCGGACATATCGTCAGATGGACGATGAGCAGGCGAACAGTTTGATGGGTCACTCGCCTTGTCTCGGACACACAGGAAAGCAGAAAAATAGACCTTGTGAACCGTTCAGTGCACACTTTCATAATTCAATTCTAATTAATCCTCAGACTTGTCTGCATAATAATCTACCCGCGGGTGGAATGTCCCTTGTGCAGATGGACAGTTATGGACCAAAATATGAGTTATGGGAGATTTTTGCTCTAGTTGAGGCATCCACCCATATCTCCACGCCCTAAGCGGGGATTGGTCCTTGATTTCAGAGACACCCCCTGCTGGGGACTACAAAATAGGCTGTCAGGCCTAAGAAAGTTTAGTTGAAGACGTCTCCCATTTTAACATCAATATCACTTGGGGGAGACCCGTGCCCCTTCTGCTCAAAAACATGATCTGCTTACATCCATGGCTTAATGGCAAGTACCTTAACCCTTTAACCTCTCTCTGTTATCTCTTTGCTGTGCTGTTATTCTCTGTATATCTATACAGTCATGGCCGAAATTGTTGGCACCCTTGATATTTTTCCTGAAAATCAAGTATTTCACACAAAAAAGGTATTGCATTAACACATGTTTTGCTATACACATGTTTATTCCCTTTGTATGTATTGGAACAAATATAAAACAGAGGCAGAAAAGCAAATATGACATAATGTCACACAAAACCCCAAAAATGGGCTGGACAAAAGTATTGGCACCCTTAACTTAATATTTGGTTGCACACCCTTTGGAAAACATAACTGAAATCAGTCGCTTCCTATAACCATCAATAAGCTTCTGACACCTCTCACCCGGAATTTTGGACCACTCTTCCTTTGCAAACAGCTCCAGGTCTCTCTTATTGGAAGGACACCTTTTCCCAACAGCAATTTTAAGATCTCTCCACAGGTGTTCAATGGGATTTAGATCTGGGCTCATTGCTGGCCACTTCAGAACTCTCCAGCGCTTCTTTGCCATCCATTTCTGAGTGCTTTTTGACGTATGTTTGGGGTCATTGTCCTGCTGGAAGACCCAGGATCTTGGACGCAAACCCAGCTTTCTGACACTGGGCCCTACAGTGCGACCCAAAATCCTTTGGTAATCCTCAGATTTCATGATGCCTTGCACACAGTCAAGGCACCCAGTGCCAGAGGCAGCAAAACAACCCCAAAACATCATTGAACCTCCACCATATTTTACCGTAGGTACTGTGTTTTGTTCTTTGTAGGCCTCATTCCGTTTTCGGTAAACAGTAGAATGATGTGCTTTACCGAAAAGCTCTATCTTGGTCTCATCTGTCCACAAGACGTTTTCCCAGAAGGCTTTTGGCTTACTCAAGTACATTTTGGCAAACTGTAGTCTTGCTTTTTTATGTCTCTGTGTCAGCAGTGGGGTCCTCCTGGGTCTCCTGCCATAGCGTTTCATTTCATTTAAATGTCGACGGATAGTTCGCGCTGACACTGATGCTCCCTGAGCCTGCAGGACAGCTTGAATGTCTTTGGAACATGTTTGGGGCTGCTTATCCACCATCCGGACTATTCTGCGTTGCAATCTTTCATCAATTTTCCTCATCCGTCCACGACCAGGGAGATTAGCTACAGTGCCATGGGTTGCAAACTTCTTGATAATGTTGCGCACTGTGGACAAAGGCAAATCTAGTTCTCTGGAGATGGACTTGTAACCTTGAGATTGTTGATATTTTGCCACAATTTTGGTTCTCAGGTCCTCAGACAGTTCTCGTCTCCTCTTTCTGTTGTCCATGCTTAGTGTGGCACAGACAGACACACAATGCAAAGGTTAAGTGAACGTCTCTCCTTTTTATCTGCTTTCAGGTGTGATTTCTATATTGCCCACACCTGTTACTTGCCCCAGGTGAGTTTACAGGAGCATCACATGCTTGTAACATTCTTATTTATCCGCAGTTGTGAAAGGGTGCCAATACTTTTGTCCAGCCCATTTTTGGAGGTTTGTGTGACATTATGTCGAATTTGCTTTCTTTCCTCCCTTTTTTTGTTTTGTCCCAATACACACAAAGGGAATAAACATGTGTATAGCAAAACATGTGTTAATGCAATACGTTTCGTGAGAAATACATGATTTCCTGGAGAAATATCAAGGGTGCCAACAATTTCGGCCATGACTGTATATATATATCTTAGTTACATCTTTTTTCTGTTAATATTTTTTATTGCACCTGTTTGACCTTTTAGTAATAAATCTTTCTTTCTGAAAGTGTTGAACTGTTTCTATAGCTCTGTATTGCAATTTGCGAATTCCTGCCTCTAAAGAGACACTACTGTGTTTGTTTAACCCTCTGCATAATCAGCCTGCGATGACTGTATTATGCAGACGATTATGTAAATCATTATAGTGTTTTAGCTGAGATCGCCGAGTTTCCTCTTTCTTTGACAAAAAGGAGGTGGTGGCAGTGTGAAGGGTTAATTGTGTAATTAACCTGACCCAGTAACAATCGCTCAGGCTGCCGGTACATCGATCTGTGGTCCATTAGCTGGAAAATCGTTGTGCAGGGTGCAGCTGGGTGTGGCATTGTTACGCATGTGACATCACGGTTTTAGATTGGCTAGTCATCGGTCACGAGTTTGGTGAGAAGGGCTGGGGTGTGACGCCGCATTCGTCACATATTGGATGTCGCGATCTTGCGATTGTGACATAGTTAGTTTACTTTAGATCAGGTTGGAGGGCTCTATAGGTCAGGCCTCTGGTATCTCCCCCTGATCCTAGAAGCTTTGAGGAGTTATATGAGAGAGCCGGCCAGCAAGGGGGAGTGGAGTGGAAGATGGAGTGCTGAGGTGCACTGCTGTGGGAGGGGACTCCGGAGAAAGGGGTTTCTGCCTCTAGGTTGGAGGTTGGAAAGATGGGAGAAGGAAATTGACAGAGGAAGCTCCACTACCCTACAGTTCACTGGGGAAGGACAGCCTACAAGCCAGGAAAGAAACTGGCTCAGTAAAAGGCCTGAAAGCAGTTTACCTAAAGCTACAGGACACAAGAACAATGTGAGTACCTCTACATCTCCGGGGCCTAAAAGAGAGAGGGCTGCTAGTTGCTATACCCAACCAGTTCTCCTAGTAACAGTGCTACAGGTCTGTTCTGGAATCTTTTGCTCTGGGATAACCTTCAAAGGCAGGCAGGTGGATGTGCAGTTTCTAGCTGGGGTCTAAAGAGATTCACTTAGAGAGGACCAAGTGTTCCTCACAGACACTGTTACTGATCCATCAAGAGACTGATGCCCCTCCAGAGGGAGTAAAAAGTCCAGGATCCATCCGTTTTTTTTACAGAATTTAGGAAGATTGTCCTCAGAGTTATTGTTATAGGTCAAGTTCCACATTCCATATACCCTTAGACCCAATCCAAGTTGTTTCCTCCAAATAAAACAACAAAAAAACAAGCCCATGGACTGGTTACTGACTCTGAATGGAATTTTGAAAATGCATGTTGCCTGGCTGTGCAAGGATAAGGGGGACCCCAAAAAACAGCGGCTCTCAAGGGGGTAATGCTACATACGGTTACTTTTTTTTCATGTATAGCTAGGAGGCTGAACAAAAATAAGAAACAGATTCCTCCATCCACACAAACAAGATGGATGGAGGAATTCCACCCACTGCGACATTGTATTCTGACAGAGGTATGCAGAGGAAAATTTTTTCAGTGTGTCCCTTTGCTGGACGTTGATGAAATAATGAACTCTTGTTAAGCGGTGATAACCACACGCTGAATCAAATTTGGCCGGTCCCTGCTGAACTGGCCAAATTTTGGTTAGTGCATGGCTAGATTTAGAGGACATTTCCCCTCACTATGAAAAAAGTTATTTATAACTCCTTGTTGTGTTTCCTGGGCTGGATGTGAAGGCAGTTCTTCTCAAGGGGACACAAACAGTTTTTTTTTGTTATGCTCAATATTTTTATTGATTTTCATATAAACATACCAATACTACAAGGCACTTCAGAAGGCTTCATATATGACAATCACGTTTGCATCTGAGCCTTGGGGAATGGATAGTAGCATTCTTCATCTACACAAGCACAAACAGATGCTGGCGCTTACGTTTGCTGATTAAGCAGGCCCTGGTGTTATGTTCCAAGAACTTTTTCAATTTCTGGGATTAATTGAAAGTTTACATTACTTGAACTAGTACATGTACAGGATATGATGGGAATTTTCATAGGATAGAAGAAGTAATATGCATTGTCTGGTTACCCCTATAAATATCCATGCCCCATCAAAGGCTCCTGTGTCCACCCCCAAGGCTTGTTAAGCCTGGCACATACTGTTCAGCCATTTTGGGGTATAATGTAAGCCATGTCTCCTTTTTTAGGATACTGGCTTTATATTTTAGCTATTGTATGTTGTTCTTTTAAAAATATTTTTGTAATAAAACTTTTAACTTTTATGATGTAGTGTCTCATGTATCTTTAGATAAAGTCCAACATGACCTATATTAGGAGTATTCCTATCAGTCTCATATTTCTAGATATATTTTGGATGTGGCACAGTGGAAGCCTCAAGTAATAGATGTTTCTCGTTAATCAGGACCCATTGCATACGGGATGTAACCTCAGAAATTGAAAATGTATTAGACAAACCATGCCCTCAAGATTGTCAGCTTTGCGTCAATAAGTGCATGAACCATCAAGGCCTGTTGCTTCTGAGCAATTTCTGCAGGTCATAAATTGAGGAGGGATTCTTGTGACAAAATGAGTATTAGCTTTTGCAGTAGTTTATGTAGAATGCCATAAACTAGGGTCCAAAAACATTTGTGCCATTGGGCAGGACCACCAAATATGAAAATATGAACCCAGGTCAATGGGTTGTTCGTGTAGGTTCGGGCCAGTCTAGTAGGCACTGTATGCAAATGGGAAATAATTTTGTATTCAGTCTTGACCACTGAAGCTTGTCTGAAGCAAGATTTGGGTCAACTCTTGTGAATCCAGTTGCTTCCCCAGTTCCCTTTTCCAGACAGTTATGTAAGAGAATGGTTCCCAGGGGAAGTTAGATGTAAAAGCAGTGTACAGAAGGTAAATTAAGCCTGAGAACACAGGGGTTTCAATGACTGTATTCAATACTTAGAATTTAAAACAGTTGTGGCTTTAGATGTTTAAAAATAATTGATTAAAGAGATAATTTTTAACATACTCAAACCAAAACAAAAAATAAATACTTTGAAAAGACCTATTTTCATTAGATTAAATATAGAAATCCTTAGTCATACTTAAAGATTGTATTTTTAGTATCTCCACATTTTGACTCTTTTATAACTTTTACCTGATAATAATGTTAACTGTTATTCATAGTTTCACAAGCTTGATGTTGTATTTTTTCATGATTGTAATTAAAAATCAAATTTAGGCAATTTTAGATAAAAGTTGGGAAAAATTAGAATTTGTGTTAAGAGTCTTTGCTGTGTACTTATTGCAGAGACCATGGCGTTGATGTACTAAAGGTAAATAGGCTGTGTACTGCTACTGCACCACGCGTGCACCTGCAAGTGCAGTTGCTTTAGATCCGAGGTAAAGCTCTGAAATGAGGCAAATCCCTGATTTCTTTCATCCAATCATGTGCAAGCAAAAATCCTGTTTTTTTTATTTTCCTTGCATGTTCCTCTCAAATCTAGAGGAACTTCACTTTCAGTGCCCTTACAGGGCACTTCCACGTGCACTTAGAATTCACTTGCAGTGCACAGCCTATTTGACTTTAGTAAATCAACCCCCAAGTCTGCCTATAAGGTGTCCTGACTGCATGTTTTACAAAGGTGACTCAGGAAACACTGAAGACACAAGACTAGCATGATGTAGGTACAAAATAAAAATAGAAAAAAACAAAGCTATTAGTATAAAAACAACTATAAATAATCAGTAAAATAAGTCAAATTAAAGTGGAGCTCCATCCAAAAGGGGAAGTTCCGCTTTAATGCTTTGTCCCCCGCTCCCCATTAAGGATTGGCACCTTTGGGGAGCGGGTACCTGAATTTGATAGGTACTCACTCCCACTTCTGCTGGGATCGCCTAAGCAACCGGAAGCGGGAGTTGTCCTCTCCCCTCACTCCCCGTAGTCTTCTGGGACCTACTACGGGACCATTCACAAAGCGCAGCACTTCTTGCACATGTGCAGTGGGCTCCCAGCTGTGACGTCACAGCCGGGTGCCCACACTAAAGATGGCGGCACCAGGGAGAGAACACCGCTGGACCGAGGGACAGGTAAGTGTCTGTATTTTAAAAGTCAGCAGCTACAGTTTTTGAAACTGCTGACTTTTATTTTTTTTTTTCAGCTGGAACTCCGCTTTAAGTCAAATTCAATCAAGAAAGCAGCTGCCACCCAACTGTGCAATCACTCCACTGTGTTAGTCTAGGTTCACAACTATGCATTTTCCGCTGAATTTTGCAGAAACGCAGTACAGTCCATTTAATATGATTTCCTGTGGGACAGGTTCACATCTCCGCATTTTCACTTGGTGCATTTTTTGGAAAGGGGTCAGGGACTTTTTTTAAATGCAAAACGTTGTGTTTTTTGTTCTATAGACTTCAATGGATATGCTGCAGAAAAGCATGTAGTGCATTTTGGATGCGTTTTTGACACGTTTTTGATGTGTTTTGTGTTTTATTTTGCCCAGCAACAAGTTGAAAAATAATAAGAAAAAAAAACAGAAAGCATCAAAAACGAGGCAAAAATGCATCAAAAACACAAAACACACTGCAGAAATGAATCAAGAGCAAACTGTATAGGTGTGAACCTAGCCTTAATGAATCTCTATCAAATACTAGTGAAGCACTTCAAATATGACATAGCAAATCAAATCTCATATATCCTCATACCATAACCCTTTATGAAAAATAGATCCCCCAGTATGCAGTATCATTTTGTGAATGTGCAAAAAAATACATACATAGCTCTTAAAGCATTAAAAACAAAAAACGTGTAGTCCAATATAAGAGTCCCATACACCAACCAATCTTCGTGCAATTCTCAATCAATATATCAATTCTTGTCAGAACAGCAATAAGACTTCCTTCAGGGTGAATAAACACCACCATACCCTTCACCACACTTCATGGGTATCTCCTCACCTTATATCATGGACCGCACTGCAAAAGGAGGGTCACTTGCTCTTTTCTTTTTATACTTGAGACCACGATCCTCTTCAGCATTCACCTGATCTCCCAGGAATAGAGGAAGGAAGCAAAGAAACACTCACATGTAAAAACGTTCATAGAGGCATGTCGCAGGCTATTAGCATACTCAACCTTATAAGGTGACCTCATCACGCTTAGACGCCATTTTGGAAAGTCTAGTATGCTAATAGCCTGTTACATGCCTTTGTGAACTTTTTAACATGAGTGGAATTTTAACTTTCTTATGGAAATAAAATAGCAGTCTGCACTGCATATGTTTAGTTTTGTGCTGTCTGTGCCTTATGGAGGAGATTTACCTTTACTTCCTGTTGCAGACAACAGGAAGTGGAAGAAAAACCCTTCAATGACATTTATCACTTGAGATGGTTTCCCTACTGGAAGATTTCCCCTAGCCCTTCTCTGTTCTATCCAAAACTTAAAAGGTTTTGGCTACAGATACACCTTATATAATGTCTCTTCTGCAATAAAATACAGTTGTAGCACTACCCCCATAGCTGTTGCTGAAGATTTGGGTCCCTATATAGAACTGCACAGCCAGGCAACATGTATTTTCTCAGACTTGCATTCCAGAGACAGTAAATGGTGCTTGAGCTTGATTTTTTCAGGTTTTATTAGGGGAATTGAGCTTGGATTGGTAAGGGGTGTATGGGATGCCCAAGGGAACTGCGATCTGCAGACAACTCCCTGGCAACTATATACAAGTCTTTAAACAGCAAACCTCTTCATGGAGAGCTTCCCAGCCTTTCCTGCTGTACCACCCCAGACCCCAGATAAATCCTCTTCTTTACCCAGCTGTCTGGAGGAATCCCTGGGCAAGGGGATCCAGTACCTGCCACTTTCAGATAAACAGTCCCAGGAAAGGAGCTAGTCAGGTTTCCCACCAGAATTCTCTTCTCCCCTTAGCTGGCCCACGGGCGGTATGATTACTCACTCAGTCTCTTTTCTGCGAGCTGGTTTAGGTAGGTGGCTGCCTTCAGGCGTTCTGCTGGGCTGGCTCCTTTCCTGGCTCTACAGGTAGCCCTCCCTCTGGGGACTGGTGAGGCTGAGTGATCCTCCTGTCCAGGTCCCATCCTGTAGGTAAGCCCCTTCCTACTGGGCCCCCTTCCAGGCTTCTGCATTTCTTCCTCTCACTCCATCTTCCACCCCAACTATCCTGCTGCTGAGCAGGCTCAGTCTTACGTAAGGGCAGCCCTGACCCCATTCCAAGCCTCCTGCCTGGGGGTTTGCAGGGTCCCCTAAGTATGCAGATCAGTCTCTCCTCACCCCCACCAACTGCTTCTAGAATCTTCTCCAAAATTCTAGAACGGGGGAGGTATCAAGAAACTGATCTGCAGAACCTCTAAACCCTGACCAAATATGACCCTGCTGACTATTCCTAGGCTGTTGCTCAGCCTTTCTACCTAATAATTAGCAACTAGCTCCCCCTGGCTATCTAGAGGAGTGCTACACACTTAAAGTGAAGCTCCAGTCTCCTGTGAAAAAAATAAAACAAAAACTGTAGCTCTTGACTTTTAAAAACAGTTACTCACTTGTCCCACGATCAAGCTGTATGCTCACCCCAGCTGGGTACACCTACCGTCTTCTATCCCCAGCATCTTAACTGTACGCACCCAGCTGTGACAGCTTGTGACTTCATAGCCGGGTGCCCACTGTGCATGCACGAGCAATGATGTGCATTGTGAATGGTCCCGTAGTTTCCTGGACCTGTCACATGTCCCAGAAAATTTCGGGGGGGGGGGGGGAGACTGCCATTTCCAATTGCCTAGGCTGTTGGAGCAGAAGTAGGAGTGGGTACCTGTCAAAATCGCGTACTCGCTCCCCCCCCCAATTCTTCATGGGGAGTGGCAGACCGATCCTTAGCCCCCCTGGCGGTATTCCTGAGTGTAGCTCGGGGTAAAGTTTCAGTACCACAAGCGATAACCCCGAGCTACAGTCGGGAATACCCTGCAGTGCTGATCCGGGATCTGTTCTTCACTTACCTTGTCCTGCACTCCCTCGATGTCCCTCCTGCAGTGTCCCTGGCAATGTAATCCGGTGGATGCCGGCATCTGTCATCTGGGTTCCGTCCCCTGCGAGCGTTGGGATGTACGGGGGATGGAACGGCGGGAAATTTGAAAATGTCAAAAAGTGACATTCAATAAATACACTAAAATCGCATAATAAAACATTACTGTATCAAAGCATTTCACATACATTTTGTCCCGAGTGCTTTGTCCTGTGCCCTGCCTGCATTTTTACTGTTCTTTCTGCCTGGAAACTGAGAAACGTCCATAGTGTCCAAAAAACGTCCCTTTAGGTCAAAAGAGGTTTTAGACCAGCTAGAGAACAGCGATAGTAAATTAGAACTACTTTTAGAATTAAGTGATAATGCTTTGTGGGGAAATTCGTCATCAGACACTGAAAAGGATTTTGCGACTAAGATCAGTGATGTGCGAACTTGGCGCTCTATTTCAAATTTCAGTGTTTTTGGTTTGATTATATTATTGAATTAAATTTATTATTATTATATTATTATTTTTTATGATTATTTATTAAATTATAATTTATGATTTCGTGTTTCAAGTTTTATCATACCCGGGATGTTTACTAGACTCTTGTTCGGACAGATTTCAGTCAGTTATTGCTAAAAATTACTGGCCTACAATGAAAAAAATACATATTTCCATGCAAAAAAATGTACCGCTTTGAGCACAGAAATATGGACATAATCATACCGCTAGGGAGGTTAAAGGGGAACTTCCCCTTTTGGGTTGAGCTCCATTTTAACAACCTGTTCATATTCCTCTGCAGAATGTATCTGAACTGCACATGCACAGCTCATTTGACATTTCAGCACAATTCCTATGTACTGGGATGACCGCTGTGCATGCATGGGAGTGGTGTCATCCTATGCCAGCCAATCAAGATGCCTGAAGACTGGCACCCAGTAGAAGCCAGGAAGAAGACAACAACACCAGCGAGGGATCCTGCGGGTTTCGAATCACTGAAGCAGAGGTAAGCATTTTGGAGTTTAGATCCACATCCATTCAGGTGCACAAAGCTGTACCTCACCAAATGGAGATATAAATCCTTCTTCCTTACCAGTGTAGATACTAATTCATTTACGACTCTAATATTATTTTTTACAAAACAAGTACCTTTTCTTCTAAGATGAACCAAAGAAACGCAATTCCTGAGTTCCGTAATGATTTGGATCCCAAGTTAAGTTCACATGAACTCTGTCCATTAATAGAATTTTTTTTATTTTACATAATTTAACACAGCTGAGAGTCTGTTGGGTTCAGACAGGACTTGTCTGCCACTCTTGCAATGTGATAGGTGGATTGGCAAAGTATAATTATTTTACCGTTCTTATAAAACAGAAGCACAACCTGCATACTTTATATAATGGGAAAATATGGCAAAGAAAACAGTTTTTGACTTAACCGTAAAATCCCTTACTTGGAGTTGATTAGAGGAATATTCAGAGTTATGCAGCTGCCTACAGTATGTAAGAATGTTCCCCATGACTCAGTTTCTAGCCTGCTCAGTGCATCTATGAGAGAGCTAACATACTCATTGACTATTTATACATAGACACTAATTGCAATTTAAAAAGTCACATATGTGGGAAAAATACCCTTTAATTGCCATTTTAACCCACGTGTGTCACCTTGTGTGTCTGGGCTATTTGGGGGATTTCTGTTATCATGATTTAAAAAGGAGCCAAACAACTATGTGATAGTAAATGGCTTCAAATAATCACTATTATTAAATAAAGACAGATTTTTGGCATGATCAGATGATTTCAATATAAATGCAAACATTTCATGATTTCTGCCAGAGTATGCAAACTTTTGAGCACATCTGTAGTCTTGGACGGTTCCATCAAAGGACAAGCGCAGATAGTATTTCTCACAGTACTGTTCTGCAGCCCAACATTTGAGCCAAAGTGTACTCCACATGTGGACTGGATAAAGACCAATTCTGGATATTGGGCAAATGATATCCAAGTGCCTGTCCACGCAGTATAGCAGAACTGCAGGCATGAGCTCCAATTGTTGGAGGACTTAAGGATTCACCAGGATAGAACCAGGATACCTAAACATATTCTTGGACCAGACACTCAAGGTCTGGCAGTTTGCAGGACAGGCCCTGTGAGGGAGTATATGGCCTTTGAAAGGGATTGTAGGCATTATATCTACAGGACCAACACCAAGACAGTGAGAGTCTTGTTAAGCCCAGAAATAGCCAGATCCACTACAGGGTCTAATCCAGCAATGGGCAAACTACAGCCCGCGGGCCGTATACGGCCCGGCGGACCTTTTAATCCGGCCCGTGGAGCATGATACTGTCAGGATGGCTGTCAGGATGTGTGTAGGCGGGGCAGCGTGACGAACTTGAGGGGAGCTAGGCTCCTCTCACAGTCCGCCCTGAAGACCAGCACGGTGCAGGAACACGGCGAGAGGAACGCGCAGAGCAAAGGTAAGTGAATTGACACAGGGGGGACTTGGCTTACTACTTGGGGGGGAATAGTACTATGGGGATGAAATACTATATGAGGGATGAATTAATATGGGTGATGAATTAATATGGGGAATGAATTACTATAGGGGGGATGAATTACTATGGGGGATGAATTACTATGGGGGATGAATTACTATATGGGGGATGAATTACTATGGGGGATAAATTACTATATGGGGGATTCATTACTATGGGGGATGAATTACTATATGGGGGATGAATTACTATGGGGGATGAATTACTATGGGGGATAAATTACTATGGGGGATGAATTACTATATGGGGGATGAATTACTATATGGGGGATGAATTACTATGGTGGATGAATTACTATGGTGGATGAATTACTACATGGGGGATGAATTACTATGGGGGATGAATTACTATGGGGGATGAATTACTATATGGGGGATTAATTACTATGCTTACTATGGGGAAATATTACTATACTTACTATGGATGACACATACACATCATTCATCTACTCTTGGTCCGG
The DNA here is from genome assembly GCF_062004578.1 of Staurois parvus. Lineage (NCBI taxonomy): Eukaryota > Metazoa > Chordata > Amphibia > Anura > Ranidae > Staurois > Staurois parvus. The sequence goes on from NW_028318222.1 coordinate 1,987,991, forward strand.
CCCCCGGGGCCAATATATGAACCCATTGCGGCCCTCAAGTCAAAAAGTTTGCCCACCCCTGGTCTAATCACTTCCTAAGGACCTCCTTAAGGATGTTATTGAGCAAAACACCAATCACTGTGCAACACTCATTGCAGAAGCAAGTGCACAGGCTGGAAAATCTTAAGGAAAATTAATTCATATGGGATACAGTACTGTCATGTACCGCCCGGCGGTATCTCTAGCGACCACAGAACGAGATTCCCCAGGGCGTGGGATGGATTTGGAGCAGACTGAGACCAGGTCGCGATCCCTGAGTACACCCAACTGTGGTAGAGGGAACCGCCGGAGGTATGTAATTGGAAGAGAGCCTGACGTGAAGAGGCTGGCAGGCCCGGGCAGTAGTGACTGGATCCGTGCAGGATAGATGGGCGGATGACAGTGTGAGTATAGCGTAATCAGGCAGGCCAAGTCAGTAACAGCGGGGGCAGATCGGTACAGAGCAGCGGACAGAGAGTAGTCGGGTCACAAGCCAATTTCAGCAACAGGAGGACAAGTAATCAGGAGTAAGCAGAAGAGTAGTCAAAACGAGCCAGAGGTCAGAGCAGGAGATGATCAACAGGGATCAGAATCAAGCAGGGTCGGCAACAAGGAATCTCTCAGGAACAGATGAGCAGGGAACAGGAAACAAAGACCATACGGCAATCTGAGTATGCACAGGGCTGGTTTAAATAGCACGCCCTGCGCCGTCACTGGTGCCAGGCACGTGTCTGCGATGGCGAGTGCGCATGCACGGCCGCCGCTGTTGCCGCGGTTGTCTACGTCCTAGTGCCCGCCGGCTAATGCGCATCGGCGTTCTGCACATGTGCTGACCCGTGCGCCGCCGCAAGCCCTGAGATTCCTGACTTTGCCCCCCCCCTACGGGCAGCCCCTGGATGCCCAACTGATTTCTCCTCTGTGGGTGGTCGTGGAAAAATTCTTGAATCAACCTAGGAGCATGGACGTTTTGGACTGGTTCCCATGAATTTTCCTCAGGGCCATAACCCTTCCACTTAATGAGAAATTGCATCTGGCCTCCCCTCTTCCTACAGTCCAAGATCGCCTCAACTTCAAATTCTTCCTCTCCGTCAATGTTTATGGCCTCCGGGGGTCTGGAAGGGATCCTGTGCTGCAGATTTTAACAAAGACACATGAAAAACCGGATGTATCTTAAAGGATTCGGGAAGTGTGAGCTCATAAGCCACTTCATTAACCTTCCGTTTGACCCAGAATGGACCCATGAACTTAGGTGCCCATTTCCTTAATGGGCACAACATTTTTAGATTGGTCGTAGCTAACCAGACCTGGTCCCCTGGATTGTTGTTAGAAGAAAAAATTTTGCATATCTTGTGTAGCAGGAACCGAACTTTCTGGAATCAGATCAGGCAGAAACGTGGGATGGAACCCGTAATTAGCAAACAACGAAGATTGCTTGGTGGTGGAATGACTTGCATTGTTGTAGGCGAATTCGGCTAAGGGCAGGAGCGTCAGCCAATCATCCTGGAGGAAAGAGGTGTAGCACCTGAGATACTGTTCCAATGTTTGGTTTGTCCGCTCGGTCTGCCCATTTGTCTGTGGACGGTATGCGGATGAAAAGGAAAGTTTGATTCCTAGGATTTCACATAGGGCTTTCCAGAACTTCGAGGTGAACTGGACCCCCCGGTCAGAGACAATATCTTTAGGAATCCCATGGAGTCTTACAACTTCCTTAATAAAGATTTGTGCCATCTCAGGGGCCGAAGGTGTGTTCTATAGTGGTAAGAAATGGGCCATTTTTGTCAGGCGATCCACAATCACAAAGATTACAGTGTGATCTTGAGAAGGTGGGAGCTCCACTATAAAGTCAATGGAAATCTTTCTCCATGGCCTCGGGTATTGGTAAGGGTCGTAGTAGACCCCAGGCCTTGTTTCTGGTGGACTTGTTTCTCTGACAAATGGCACAAGTCTTCACGTATAATTCGCAATCTTTGACCATACTCGGCCACCAGAACGTGCGCTGTAGCAGCTCAAAAGTTTTACATACTGCAAAATGACCTTCCAATGGGTGGTCGTAGCAGTAGCCCGGGTACCACGATCTGTTCTTCCTTCCACAAAAGTCCTTCCTTGTTCTGCAAGGAAATCCCGGGTGGACTTGGCATTCCTACGGATGCAGTTTGTAACTTGGACCGCAGTTCGGATTGGAGGACAAGAAAATTTCCTGTAGACAGAATGGTGTCTGGTTTAGGAACCTCTTCAGGGTCTTCGAACATGCGCGAGAGCGCATCAGATTTTGTGTTTTTAGATCCAGGTCTATAGGTTATATGGAACACGAACCTTGAAAAGAATAGTGCCTGACTTGGTCTCAGGCGCTTAGCTGTCCTCAAGTATTCCAAATTCTTGTGGTCTGTGAAAATTAAGATTGGGTTGCGTAGCCCCCTCCAGCAAGTACTTCCACTCTTCCAGTGCCGTCTTGATCGCCAAGAGTTCCCGATCTCCAATATCGTAGTTCCTCTCTGCTGATGTGAGTTTCCTGGAGAAGAAAGCTACTGGGTGCATGAGTTCCTTGATGCCCTTTCTTTGGGACAGGACTGCCCCTACTGCGTTCTCAGATGCATTCACCTCCAGTATATAGGGTAAGGCGGAATCCGAGTGGCTTAAAATAGGGGCTGCAGTAAATAATCTCTTCAGGGATTCGAATGCTACCTGTGCCTCAGGTGTCCACCGGAAGAGAACCCCCTGCTTCGTGAGTTGGGTAATGGGGGACACAAGACCCAAAAAGTTCTAGATGAACTTCCTATAGAAGTTGGCGAAGCCAATGAACCATTGAATACCCATTTTATCGGTGGGTACTGGCCACTCCAAGATTGCAGAGATCTTCTGGGGGTCCATGGCAACTCCCGTGGTGGAGATGATTAGTCCCAAGAAAGAAATGCTGTGCTGTTCAAAGCTACATTTGTCTGCCTTGGCATACAGCCCGGGTTGGCGAAGTCGCTCCAACAAGATCCTGACATGACCTCTATGTACCTCCAGGGATGAGGAGAAAATCAAGATATCATCTAAATAGATGACGACAAAGACATCTAAATAATCTCTGAACACATCATTTATGAAATGTTGAAATGTGGCAGGTGCGTTGCACAGCCCAAAGGGCATGACCAGGTACTCGAAGTGCCCGAACCTGGTGCGGAATGCTGTCTTCCATTCGTCTCCTTCCCTTTTGCGGACTAAATTATAAGCACCTCTCAAATCCAACTTAGTTAAAAAACAGATGCCGACTTCAGCCTTTGGAATAGCTCAGGAACTAAAGGAAGCGGGTAGCGATTTTTCACCGTTATCTTGTTTAGTTCCTGATAGTCCACGCAGGGCCTTAGGGACTTGTCCTTTTTTTCCACGAAAAAGATTCCAGCTCTGGCTGGTGACGTGGAGGGGCGAATGAACCTCTTTTGGAGGTTTTCATCTATATATTCCTTTAATACCCCCAGCTCCCACTCAGATAAAGGGAATATTCGCCCGAAAGGAATCTCAGATCCTGGGAGAAGGTCAATTGGGCAGTCATAGGTTTGATGCGGGGGGAGAATGTCTGCCCCTTGCTTACTAAACACATCGAGGTAGCTGTGGTAGGCCGGGGGGATGACTTGGGTCAGTTCGGCGTCCGTGTCCACACATAATAGGGACTGTAGAGCTGAGGAAGCCTTGGGACAGCAATGCTCTTGGCAGTAGGGTGATTGGAACTGAATCGACCCTGTCTTCCAATTAATCTGGGGATCATGCGCTCGTAACCAGGGAAGCCCCAGGATAATTGGAAATAGAGGGGATGCAATGGCATCCAGGCAAAGGAATTTCTGATGGCGGCCAGCCACCGTAGTTTAGATGGGTGGGGTCTCCCGGTCTACCAACCCTGATTTAACGCAGGACCCATCGGCCAGGAAGATATTTAACCCACATTCCCTTGACTGTAGGGGGATCTGCTGCTGAGCTGCAAAGTCTAGGTCTATGAAGCAACTGCAAGCTCCTGAATCAACAATTGCTGACACGGTCCTTCCAGGAAGCTAGAAAGAAATAGGCACGGCTAGGTAATCTGAGTTTATGAGATAGGTGGGAGATACTGCAGAAAAAACAGAGGCACACTTACTTAGTTTTGCTGGGCAGGAGCGTACCACATGACCTGCTTCCCCGCAGTAAAGACAGAGGTTATTTAACCGACGTCTCTGGCGTTCTTCAAACGTTAATGAAGGTCACGTTAATTCCAGTTGCATGGGTTCGGGCATGTCGGTAGTTTCCGAGTTCCGATTTCCAACAAGAGAAGTAGACTGGACCGGAACACGAGGTAGTACCCATGTTGGTCTCTGACCTTGGTTGGACCTTTCTAGCCTACTTTCCCGCAATCTGCAGTCGATCTGGATGGCCAGAGTTATCAGGCCTTCTAAGGTATCAGGTATGCCCACTCTGGCTAGCTCGTCCTTGAGTGGCTCGGATAAACCCATGCGGAACTGGTGACGCAGGGCCGCATCATTACATTGGGTGTCCCCACTCCAGCGTCTGAAATCAGAAGCGTATTCTTCCGCTGCTCGGCGACCTTGTCTGAATGTGTGCAGAGCCGTTTCAGCCGAGGCTGCCCGCTGCGGATCATCGTATAACAACGCCATTGCCTTAAAAAATGTCGTTAACAAACTCAGATGCAGATGGCGGACCTCTAGTAGTCGGTGTTCACCTTGCAGTACAGATATAATGAACCCCACCCTCACGGATTCTGCAGAAAATGTCCGCGGCTGCAGATCGAAGCACAATTGGCATGAATTGCGAAATGCCCTGAATTTTCCTCGATCCCCATTGAAACGTTCCGGAGTAGGCACGCGGGGCTCAGGTGGAGGTATTGCAACCACCGCTCCAACAGGAGGTTCCGAGGGGTTCCTGGCCGGAGACGGAGTAACCGGGTTCTGAGATGTGGATGCTGGCGAGGCTAGCGTCTGAATACGACCTTCCAGGTGCGTATAACCCTCCTGTAGCATTTTAACTGCTTGGGTAAGTGTCGCCAGATGTTGGCATCGTCCAAAGGGGAAGGTCCTCTTCCCGGCTCATTCATGGCCGTATGGTACTGTCATGTTCTGCCCGGCGGTATCTCTAGCGACCCACAGAATGGGATTCCCCAGGGCGCGGGGTCTAAGCCTCAATCTCCTATTCACCAGAGCCCCTGATGGTGGGGATGGACTTGGAGCAGACTGAGACCAGGTCGCGATCCCTGAGTACACCCAACTGTGGTAGAGGGAACCGCCGGAGGTATGTAATTGGAAGAGAGCCTGACGTGAAGAGGCTGGCAGGCCCAGGCGGTATTGACTGGATCCGTGCAGGATGGATGAGCGGATGACAGTGTGAGTATAGCATAGGCAGGCAGGCCAAGTCAGTAACAGCGGGGGCAGAACGGTACAGAGCAGCAGACAGAGAGTAGTCGGGTCACAAGCCAATCTCAGCAACAGGAGGACAAGTAATCAGGAGTAAGCAGAAGAGTAGTCAAAATGAGCCAGAGGTCAGAGCAGGAGATGGTCAACAGGGATCAGGATCAAGCAGGGTCGGCTTGACCATACGGCAACCTGAGTATGCACAGGGCTGGTTTAAATAGCACGTCCTGCGCCATCATCTGTGCCAGGTGCGTGTCCGCGATCGTGAGTGCACATGCGCGGCTGCCACTGTTGCCGCGGTTGCCTACGTCCTAGTGCCCGACGGCTAATGCGCATTGGCGTTCTGCGCATGCGCCAACCCGTGCGCCACCGCGAGCCCTGGGATTCCTGACAAGTACCTTCCTCATCATCCACTGTTGACAATGCAAAATCAGCTTCAGCTAGAGGGAAATCAGAGATGGATTCTGGAGAAGAGGGCATGAGAGCACATACTTGGCTTTTAGTGTCTGGTTCTTTAGGGGATACACTGAAGGCCACCCTAGTGCTGTTAGTAGATCATAAGCTAGCAAGGCCCGCTGAACTGCTGCCATCATGCTTATGATCTGCCATATTGCAAGTGCAGCAAACTGCTGTGGAACAGGAAGGGTCAATGCCATCTGTGACCAGGTCAATGTAGGGCAGCTGCAAGGGGGAGATATCCAGGACTTTGTGGGAAGTCATCTGTAGTAGACAGAGAGGGAGATATAGCAGGGTAATGCGCAAACACAACAGGAAGTGGAGTGGCTTTTGTGGCTGGGGAATACCGTCCTTGGGCGATTCAGCCCATACCAAAAAAATGTGTCACAGCACATACAGGGTGTACGTAACAAAAGTAAAGGAAGTTTGACTGCACCCCAACGGAGGTTCATTTTAAGAGTCACAGCATCCAAGCTAACCCGCAGAAGGGGCATATGGAAACACACAAGGAATTTCAGTAATGGGTGAGCCCTGCATATTTAACGATGGCAGTCTGGATGCAAACCTTGCATTGAATCGCACACATACAGCAAACAGATTCACCCTTCCAGTAGGTATACTTCCAAAGGGGTCTTTAGGGACTCGTATCCACCAGATGGGTGCAGCATAGCCTTGGACCTGTAAAGCGTTTTATGGCTAGATTCACACAGTACACATAAGTGACCTAAAAAGTGCCTTCAGTGTCCACAGGTCTCATTACAGGCTGATCCCGCATCTTCTTCCCAGCGTAGCCCAGGAATGGCCTTCAAGACTATGCGGAGTACCAACCAATCCAGGAAAAATCTGTAAAGTGGGTTCACTACCTCTGTAGCTACTATAGAAACTTGCTAGAAGAAAAATAATCTTGACAAAAAAAGAAAAAAGATAGTGAAATGGGTTTTCATTTCTCAGAAGAGAGAAGACACATACTCCTAAAAATGCCAGCAAAAAACTATGTATGATGGGGGTGAGAGGGCTTATGCTAAGCTACCCGATGGCTCTGTTTGCCAGTGTTCAATCTGCTGAAGATAGCTGTATAACCGTATGTTGCTGAATATTTATGTAACCTGTTTCCTAATGATTAGGAAATATTTCTTTAACATAAAATACACACTAATAACAATGAATACACATTGATAAGAATTTTACTGTCTGTCTTTTTTGCAGATACAGCTCTTATGAGAAGGCTTTCCACAAGATTTGTGTCTATGTCTGAAGTGTGAACTAAAACAGCCTTTGAGATGTCAGGTACCAATACTGGTTGGGAAGACCCTGCTTGCAACTGGTGTTATAGTTTATCCCAAAGGTGTTTATTAGGGTTTAAGTCAGGGTTCTATGCAGAATATGTTAGTTTCTCCTCAAACTATGTATTTATGGAGCTGGTTTTGTACACATAGGCACAATCATGCAACAGATAACTGCCTTCCCCAAACTTTATGTTAGGTTGACAAGTGCACAATTGTATAAAATGTCTTTGTTCACTGCAGTATTAGTATACTTTACTGGAAACACCTGAACTCAATCATTGGGTGGTCTGTCCACATGCATTAAAAAATGTAAATACAATCTCCAAATCTCACAGAATATAGTTGTGGCAAAAATGATGCAATATATTATCCCCTACCACCACCACCCTGGAGGACAGTTACAAACCCACAAAAGGTAGTTCAGCTATTATTGCTGAGCTGCAGTTAGCCCTTTTGTCCTTTTAGTTGCGTACATGATTCGTAAGAAGCAAAGTAGAACTTTATTGATGTACTAATCCTTTTCGTACCACTAAATACGTTTTCTTTTTGGCATGTGGAGGATTAGTCTTGTGTTTATCTAGATCACACGTTTCTAAAGGTAGTGTTTATTCATCAAGCAGAGCCTGTTTGACGCTAATCGAGCACACTGATCCTCTCAGCTGACCGGATTTTCTCTCTAAATCATCTCTTTGTGTAACTGTTTGTTTTTTTTTTAAATGGCTTGAAAAGATTGATTTGCTCATTCCAATTTTTAATAGCAGCCTTCCTCACTCTCTTCTATGTGGGATCCAGAAGAATTAAACTCAACAAAGATTTCTGAAATGTAAGTGGCTAATTGAAATGATTCTGAAAGAAATCTAAAAAAAACACAAAATGCAAGTTGGGCTTGTACAGGGTTTATGTGTACATAACTTTTTCCTATTAATTAATCCAAACAAATGTTTCACTGTTTTTACACTTTCATTTAACTGTCTCCGGCTAAAATGGTGTTTTATGCAGCTATATAGTTTTCAAGGGAAAAAACACTATTTTACCTGTTGTAAATTTTACCATAAAGCAAACCTGTGCTTTGTATGTAAATGGTTATGCAGCACTCAGCAATAATAAATAAAAATGCTCAAAGTGGGCACTAATGGTAGTGCGTGAATGGTGCAATGGTGATTACGGCAAAGTAGCGACGTCTGAGTCCATTATAGATAAACCAACTGAAGTAATATTAGCGGTGAGTTCACACACTGAGTGGTAGAGTTCATCAAAAATAGTGCTCCTGTGCTCCGTGTCTCATGATGAGAAAATCCGGTACAATAATGTACTTACCAGAAGTACATATAATAAGGGCACGACCACTTATTTATTCAATTTATTTTCTCCCACGTTTGTCACTTTTCACTTTTATGTGTGTTTTATTTCTCACAGGATGGAGGGTGTGGGTCCTCGGGCCTACCCTGAAGTCTAGTGGGAGGATGTGTGGCTTTTTGATTCCTTCCTTCCCCGTCCCTAGGGGGTTTTTCTCTTCGGGAGAGCCCCCTGACCAAGTACTGAGTGGCTGGCTTCAGCTGGCCACAAGGAACGGTGGTCCGCCAGGCCTTTTGGCTAAGTGGACCAAATGGGAACCTCGTCCCTGTCAGGAGCTTCGTGCCCCGGGGGATCAGGGTAGAAGTCCATCCCCTTCGGGGGAAGGACAAAGCACACCCCTAAGTGCACTTTTTTGTGTGGTGTTTTGCACTTGCACGTTTTTTGTGAACACTTACGGGTTTTTCGTTTTTTCGCACGTTCGCGGACTTAAAAAAAAAAAAAAAAGGGCATTATATGTATATGATATATGCGTTGTCATCCAGGTCTGGTCTGTGGTGACTGGGTCATCAGGCTCACAATGGGGCTCTCAGAGATGAAGCGATTCACACTCAAGGATCCCCTTCCGCTCACTGAATCCTCACGGAAATTCAGCACACTGGTAACAACTTTCCAAATGGCTCCACCTTACTCGCTGTGACATCAGCAGTTAGTAGACTGCTGACGTCACGGCGAGTGAGGTGGAGCCATTTGGAAAGTACATTATTGTACCGGATTTTCTCATCATGAGACACGGAGCACAGGAGCACTATTTTTGATGAACTCTGTGAATTTAAAATTAAATAATTACTCAAGTTTTCACTCATTTTCTTATGTAATATGTTAAATATATCTGAATACAGTAATATTTTGAAGCATCCTCAAATTATAAGTCCCAAAATAACATTAGGGCTCATGTACACTGTAGCTGATAAACTCACTTTTAGGAGATGTACAGCGTTTTTCTCAGCAGCCCCTGAACTCTCCCTAATGTTTTCCTATATGTCCATGTACAGTCGTTTACAGGCATTTGAGTTTAAAGTCATTTTTTTGAATGCAGAAAACTTGTGTTCAGCATTTGATTTTATCAGCTTTTCAAATGCAAAATGCTTGTAAATGCGGCTAAATGCAGCAAATCGCGCTTATATGCATTTGCATTTGAAATTTTTTTTTAACTCTTCCAGTTCCCAATGCTGTCCAGAGCCTTTTTTTCATCATGAAAAATGCATGCAAAGCATTTTCAAGGTACTCAGATGGACAAAACACTGAACACAGGATGCTCCTACCAAGCTTGTCACACATTCTAATGACCAATTCCCACCTCAGACATCTCCCACCCTTGGAAACAAAAGATATGTTAATGACCATTCACACCTCAAATTTATCATGAGGACCCCCTGCCAGGTGACCTTAATGACTCACTCCAGCAGACACCTTTCCCACCCTTGGAAACAAAAGAAATGTTAATGAGCAACTCACACATAATTATCTTAACACATACTGCTATCTCTGCTTCTACTCTCTGTATTTCTCTGAAACAGTCTGAAATTGTTAATAATTTACCACTTTTCAGTGCATTCTGGGCATTTGGGAAGTTCTCCTGTGCTTATCTTTTAAAAACGCTTCTAAACGCAAATGCACATAAATGTGCATAAACGTGTGATGCAAACTCGGCTAAAAAGACGTTTTTTAACCTACGTTTTCCAGCAGTTAGTTTCCATCGTTCAGAAGTATCCCGTGTACATGGGGCCTTAACCAAGATCACCAATATATAAACACTCAAATAAAGATTTACCATCAGCTGTGTTTTTAGGCTCAAACCCCATCTATTTGTCTCAATAATGAACAATTAATGATGCTATTAATGTTGAACATTGTTTTGTGCACTGTTGTGGGCTGTGTTAAAAAAAAGAAAAAAAAAGATTTTGTGTGATGGAGTTAGTTATGCACAGCAAGGAGTGAAGGAGCCTTGAAAGAAACCTTTCCTAAATGAAATAAAGAGTTTGCCATTGTAGACTTCTTGTTAGGAAATTGCTAGCTTCATGTCTGTCATACGATCCCACTGGCTTCAATACTTTGGGATAATAACCAAGAACAATATGCAAAAAATTAAAGATGGCTGTCTCTCAATACACCAGTATATGGGAGGCTTTGCAGAAAAAACAGGAGAGCCCTTAAGGTGTATAAATGTTAACACAACAAAAATAAAGCTATTTGTATAGATGTGAAGTGGGGGAAAAAGTGAGTAAAAGAAATTCACAACTGACGAGGTTGTGGGGGACCACAGAAAGTGTGCATTCATCCTTAACCACGCAGAAGAATACATCTTCACGCAGTCCTTAGAGGAGGGGTGGTCACACTCAGATGCTCTAGGCTGGCCAAAATCGAATTCTTTGGAACTTCTAAATGGTAGAGTGCGTTGTACAATGAGCGAAAACAGCCCATCAGGTGGCAGAGGCTCCCAGGAAATGGTAAAAGGTGAATCTCGGAAAGTCACTAATTAGTGTAAAGTGTATATTTATTAATACATTTACATCCCTACATGCCAATTGATGACTTCCTGAGCACCATCCAACTGACTTTTTTTTTTCCACTACACAAAGTATGCAAATAAGCACTGCTGACTTTTCTCTGACTTTCCTGATCTGCTAACTAAAATATGTACGAGGGATAACAGAACAATCAGACAACTAGCATTTTCAAATACTGGCACTGGAAAAGTTTACATTAATCACTTAGTAGTACAAGACCAGCCTGCCACTGACATATCTTTCTACTGAAACCAATGCACGGTTCATGTAAGTGTAGCGCTACACCCATAGGAGCCACTTGGATATTACTCAGGTCTTCCCTATTTTTGTCTAGCAGCCAGGCACAAGATAGCATCACAGCCAAGTGCACACACACATTCGATCCTTAAGCATGTGTCTGAACTCAAAAGGCCCAAAAGAACAGCCTGTAACATCTTCTCCATGATACCAGATCAGATCCTTGATAGACACCCCTCAGCCAGCTTTGTGAAGGGTCCTCTCTCTCTTCCTTCAGACCCTCAGGATGCCCACCTGAGGCTGCATAGAAGCAGGTGCTTGGGAGGACAGCTTATCCTCTCCCAGGCTGGTGCAATCCTCTCTAGGAAAGCCAGGACTCAGTATGCCCAAAAAAAGAAATTCTCCCAGCATCCTTCAGGTCTGCACTCCCTAAGATAGGCTGGCATGGCATTACTATTCATACTGTGTTCTGTATGAATTCCACCTATACTGTACATCAAGAACATTTCTAGGTTACTTGGGTATTGAGGAAGCCAGAGGCAGAATTAACAGCACTTGAACACACTCAGCAGCCACTACTAAACAACTGCAGCTCTCTGTTATTCAGAATGCCTAAGTAGATTTTCCTAACTGTTAAGCAGAGGAACCAACTATATTCTACTTATCCTACCATCTATCCTGGAGGATGCTACATAAGGATGAGAGAACAAAGGTGAGAGAAGTACCAATGTTGCCACTGCTGGCCTAAAAATGTTATCTGCATGTCATGTCAATTCTCAAGCATAACCACTTCTTGAATTGCTGACCTGAAACAAAAAGCAGTAAGAGAGTCCTCATCTGCACATTTGTTCCAAGTCAGAAAATCAAAAAGTACTGAAGTTTAGGATCAGATCACCGGGACAACTAGCTTATCAAAAGGGCTGCAATGCTAGACAATTAACATTTCAGGAGAAGAGATGCAGTGCTAGAGCATGTATTTTGCTCATGACAGGTTCTCTTTACCTGGTGAAAGTACAGCATTTCTAACCCCTGCTGAGCAATGTTAGAGATTGTGTAGGTGAGTAAATGCAGCATGATTAAAGTGGAAGCTCTGCTGCCACATTTGGCACTTTGTGGAGGGGAAGGGAGGAGGGGGGAGTGGGTACCTGGTTCTGATAGGTACTAGCTCCCAATGCCGGCTTAGATCACCCCCCCGCAGCCCTCTTGGAAACTCAACAGGTCCCAGAGAACTGAAGCCCATTCACAAAGCGCAGTGCGCTTTGCACAAGAGCAGTAAAAAAATGGTTGTGAAGCCACAAGGCTTGACTGCTAGTTTCCCTTAGTCAAGATAGCAGCACCAGCACCCAACAGCTGATTGAAGAATTGGCTCGGGGAGAGGACACCATTGGATGCCTGGACAGGTAAGTGCCCTAATATTAAAAGTAAGCAGCTACAGTATTTGTAGCCGCTGACTTTTAATTTTTTTTTGGGGGGGGGGGCTAGTACTCTGCTTTAAAGGTCCAGCCAGCTTGCTTATAGGATCTATAGGATCCCACAATGTACCACCATAGATGAAATTATCCTCTTCAGCCAGCAATCTGGAGGGTGTCCTGAGCAGGGAATCTGGTTCCTGTCCCTTTAAATGAGTGAACATTCACTAGTAGAGGGCTAATCTGGATTCCCACCAGAGTGCTCCTTCCCTACCAGGGAGTGCAGGTGTACTCACTCAGATCCTCTCCTGTACAGGTTGCAGGTTGGCTGCTGCTACCAGGCCTATCAGCTATCCTGCTCCTTCCTTGCCACACAGGTAGTCCTAGCTCAGGGGGCCAATGAGCTCCAAGTTTTCCACCTTTCCAGTTCCAGGCTCGCAGACAGGCCCCATCCCACTAGGCCTTCTGGCAGCCTTCCTCCTCCAGCTTCACATCTTCCTCTCCACACTGTCCACGCTCTCCACACTCCACACTCCTCCCTCCTGCCACTGTTGTTGTTGGGGATTGGCTAGGACCCCTCAAGAGTGCAGCCAGCCACTCCTCAATCCTGTCTAATCATTAGTATTTAGCTTCCCCTAGCTAAACTAGGAGGGTTCTACATTCACCCCCCCCCCTTCTAAAAAAAACAGGTATGTCCTCATTGGCTGGGAGCAAAAAGAACAAAATGGCTCTAGGGCCCAGGAGCAGGGAATCCCATACAGAAAACATGGAAGGGGAAAAGGGTACAATAACTAAGAAGAGAAATAAAGTATGAACACTTAATACAAATAAATACTAACTAGCAACAGGAACAATGATCATAGTACAATAACTGTATAGATGCACCAACATTAGTATAAGGTTGAAGAACCTTCCCCTAGAAGGAGGCCCTTCATCAGCAACATGGATACTATTGTTCTTCAATGCAGGGAAGACAGTCATCCTGGGACCGGCAGGACAGTAGGAAACAAAGCAAAAAAACACAACCAGCGCAGTCCTAGCTAGCCCTGACTGATGGTCTAGGGTATAAGGCACAGCAACATATGAATAATCAGAACAACACTGGTCTTTTTTCTAGAGTCTTTAGTCAAGGAGCAGACCCTCCTAAAAATTTTTTTTAAAAAACCTAAGTGGTCTCCTTTGCAAAAATGGACCCAGACCAGTATATCTGGGCCTGGTCCTAGGCCACGGTGAGGCAAAGGATTTGGATGGTGGGGCTTGGGAAGGAATCCTGACAGGCTCCAACCTACAGGATCATCCAGCAGAGTCTGGTGTTTAAGGGGGTTCTGATGGTCCCGTCAGTAAATCCAGTTCTTCTGTGGTCCCCCCCAAGTCCCATTCTTCCTCTGTTTCCTCCAAGGACCATCCCTCCTGTTCAATCTCCACGGGACTCTCAATCTACCTCCCCTAACACTCTCCATCGGCTTACCTGAGGACTGGTCATCCCTGCAGCTAGGCTCCTTCCAAGTAGAGAGATCAGGGCAGGTAAGCAAGCCCTGATGGTGTCAGGAATGGACTGGCTAGCAATAGTGGGACTCAGCTGCCTTATGAGCTGCAGTATCAGGGCTGGCCAGTGGGTGCTCCCAGCAATCAGAGACTCAACCTTGCAGCCAGTCAAACACCTGGAACTAATTATACTGGTGTATTTAAGGGACATTCAGACCTGCAGACTCTGCCTTGGTGTTGTGTTTTTCCTGGGCCCTGTATCTTGTTCCTGCATCCTGCTCCTGTTCCTGTCCCTGTCCCTGTTCCTGTCTTGTTGCTGACCCGGCTTGATTCTGACCTCTGCTGACTTCTCCTGTTCTGATCCCTGGCTTGTGACCCCGACCATTCTCTGCCTGACCCCCTGTACCTACCTGCCTGTTAGTTGCTGTACCCTGCTCGTGACCTGACTATTCTCCGCTTACTCCCCCTGTACCACGCTGCCCGCACGATATTGACCCGGCCTGCCTGACGACGCTTGCACTGTATGTACTGTTATCTGTGGGTGGTTTGGTTTGGTTCATTTGCACTGTGTTATGTTTTAGTATTGCACTGCGTTTATGTTTGTATTGTTAGTGTTAATAAATTGTTTATAACTTATCTGAAGTCTGCGTTTCCCTGCGTCAGTCACACACCTCTGGTCTTACCCGGGAGCCCTGACATTACACCAAGGCCAATCCTGACCAGAAGTGGCTGCACTGGGAAGCCATCTTGGTTTGTTGATGGGAAGGATGGATCTGGATGAGGTTGCGTATTTATCTCTGCTAGTGTTTGATGACAGGGAGTATGCTTATCAAACTCTGAAGGAGTATACCCGGGATGAACTGCTAGAATGTATACGGCTCGCTCATGTTCTAGTAGATCAGGGCACAGAATTCTCTGGGGTGCAGCCTTTGATTGAGGTTTGTGCTGAGTTGGTTTCATCTGGTACCCCCGAATGCAGGGATGAATTTTTGCCACCATTTAGTGCAGACCAGGTAGAGTCCCTGGTGTGGTTATTAGAGGATGATGTGGGTTACTTTCTGGAGCGTTACTCCACATGTTCACCACAGGTACTAAGAGACTGTATAAACGCAGTGCAGTCATTGACCAGACAGGCTTTGTGTAAGCTGAGCTTTGTTCAACCCGTACTGCAGACATGGACAGATTTGTTGCACCCAGCCTCAGTCAGCTTGCAAAAACCCAGTCCTGCATCTAATCTATTTCCTCAAAACTCTATTCCTGCATTCCCAACAGCTCCTCCTGCCCTGCTATCTACCGCATGTCAGTACCCTGTTCCCACTCGCTGCACCTATCCTGCCTTTAACCCTGTAAAAAAGCCCTCTGTAGCAACTGCTCCCTTTCCTGTTCCATCCTCCAGTTCTTCTCTGTCTCCAGCTGCTCCATTCGTTTGCAGACCTGCGTTTACTTGCAGTGCTCCAGTAGTTAAAACCAGAAAAAAGCGAAAATTCTTTCCAACCAATACCATCCTGCCAGTATCCAAACCGGTGAGCCTGCCGTCTGAGAACCTGCCTTCCGTGGTTCAGCCTGGTGCCTCGGCACCCGCCATTCAGCCTGATGCCTCTATTCAGCCTGGTGCCTCCACTCAGCCTGATGCCTCCACTCAGCCTGGTGCCTCCACTCAGCCTGGTGCCTCCACTCAGCCTGGTGCCTCTACTCAGCCGGATGCCTCTACTCAGCCGGATGCCTCTACTCAGCCGGATGCCTCTACTCAGCCTGGTGCCTCTACTCAGCCTGGTGCCTCTACTCAGCCTGATGCCTCTACTCAGCCTGGTGAACTGATCCAGCCTGATGATCCTATTAGGCCAGTTGACTCGATACCCGCTGTTGATCCAGACGATCCGGTACCTGATCCAGTGCCCGCTGTCGAGCCAGACGATCCAATGCCTGGTGACCCGGTGCCCACTGCCTTGCCAGATGACGCGGTGCCCGCTGGCAAGCCAAATGACCTGATGCCTGGTGACCCAGTGCCCGCTGTCATACCTGGTGACCCGATGCCCGCTGTCGAGCCAGACAATCCGGTACCTGATGACCCGGTGCCCGCTGTCATACCTGGTGACCCGATACCCGCGGTCGAGCCAGACAATCCGGTACCTGATGACCCGGTGCCCGCTGTCGTGCCAATTGACTCAGAGCCCGCTGTCGTACCTGGTGACTCGGTGCCCACTGCCTTGCCAGATGACGCGGTGCCCGCTGGCGAGCCAAATGACCTGATGCCTGGTGACCCAGTGCCCGCTGTCATACCTGGTGACCCGATGCCCGCTGTCGAGCCAGACAATCCGGTACCTGATGACCCGGTGCCCGCTGTCGTGCCAATTGACTCAGAGCCCACTGTCGTGCCTGTTGACTCGGAGCCCACTGCCTTGCCAGATGACGCGGTGCCCGCTGTCGAGCCAAATGACCTGATGCCTGGTGACCCGATGCCCGCTGTCCAGCCAGACGATTCAATGTCTGCCCCAGTGCCCGCGGTCATGCCAGTTGACTCGGAGCCCACTGCCTTGCCAGATGACGCGGTGCTCGCTGTCGAGCCAAATGACTTGATGCCTGGTGACCCGATGCCCGCTGTCCAGTCAGACGATCCAATGTCTGACCCAGTGCCCGCGGTCATACCAGTTGACTCGGAGCCCACTGCCTTGCCAGATGACGCGGTGCCCGCTATCGAGCCAAATGACCTGATGCCTGGTGACCCGATGCCCGCTGTCCAGCCAGACGATCCAATGTCAGACCCAGTGCCAGCGGTCATGCCAGTTGACTCGGAGCCCACTGTCGTGCCTGGTGACTCGGTGCCCGCCGCTTCGCCTGGGGGCCCGAGACCTGTCGCTCCGCCTGGGGGTCCGGCGCCCGCCACTCTGCCTGGGGGTCCGGCGCCCGCCGCCCCGCCTGGGGGTCCGGCGCCCGCCGCCCCGCCTGGGGGCCTGAGACCTGTCGCTCCGCCTGAGGGCCCGAGACCTGTCGCTCCACCTGGGGGTCCGGCGCCCGCCGCTCCGGCTGAGGGCCCGAGACCTGTTGCTCCGCCTGGGGGTCTGGCGCCCGCCGCTCCGCCTGAGGGCCCGAGACCTGTCGCTCCGCCTGGGGGTCCGGCGCTCGCCGCTCCGCCTGAGGGCCCGAGACCTGTCGCTCCGCCTGGGGGTCCAGCGCCCGCCGCTCCGCCTGAGGGCCCGAGACCTGTCGCTCCACCTGGGGGTCCGGCGCCCGCCTCTCCACCTGAGGGCCCAAGACCTGTCGCTCCACCTGGGGGCCCGGTGCCTGCTGCTCTGCCTGGGGGCCCGGTGCCTGCTGCTCTGCCTGGTGGCCCGCTGCCTGCTGCTTCGCCTGGTAATCCGATGTGCCTCTGCCCGGAGTCCGGCCCGATGTGCCTCTGCCCGGAGTCCTGCCCGATGTGCCTCTGCCCGGAGTCCTGCCCGATGTGCCTCTGCCCGGAGTCCTGCCCGATGTGCCTCTGCCCGGAGTCCTGCCCGATGTGCCTCTGCCCGGAGTCCAGCCCGATGTGCCTCTGCCCGGTGTGCCTCTGCCCGGTGTGCCTCTGCCCGATGTGCCTCTGCCCGGAGTCCAGCCCGATGTGCCTCTGCCCGGAGTCCAACCCGATGTGCCTCTGCCCGGAGTCCTGCCCGATGTGCCTCTGCCCGGTGTGCCGCTGCCCGGAGTCCTGCCCGGTGTGCCAGTCTTTGATATCCCGCCAGTTACCAGACCCGGGCGGTGGAACATTTTGCCCAGCTAGGACTGTTTGGAGCGCCCTGAGGCCGCTCCTTGGGGGGGGTACTGTCAGGAATGGACTGGCCAGCAATAGTGGGACTCAGCTGCCTTATGAGCTGCAGTACCAGGGCTGGCCAGCGGGTGCTCCCAGCAATCAGAGACTCAACCTTGCAGCCAGTCAAACACCTGGAACTAATTATACTGGTGTATTTAAGGGACATTCAGACCTGCAGACTCTGCCTTGGTGTTGTGTTTTTCCTGGGCCCTGTATCTTGTTCCTGCATCCTGCTCCTGTTCCTGTCCCTGTCCCTGTTCCTGTCTTGTTGCTGACCCGGCTTGATTCTGACCTCTGCTGACTTCTCCTGTTCTGATCCCTGGCTTGTGACCCCGACCATTCTCTGCCTGACCCCCTGTACCTACCTGCCTGTTAGTTGCTGTACCCTGCTCGTGACCTGACTATTCTCCGCTTACTCCCCCTGTACCACGCTGCCCGCACGATATTGACCCGGCCTGCCTGACGACGCTTGCACTTTATGTACTGTTATCTGTGGGTGGTTTGGTTTGGTTCATTTGCCCTGTGTTATGTTTTAGTATTGCACTGCGTTTATGTTTGTATTGTTAGTGTTAATAAATTGTTTATAACTTATCTGAAGTCTGCGTTTCCCTGCGTCAGTCACACACCTCTGGTCCTACCCGGGAGCCCTGACAGATGGTCTGGGGCATCGACTGGTCCCTGCGAAGCAGCTCTTGTTTGCACTGGCTCTCTGTCATCTTCAGGCAGGCAAGAAATAGTGGTGTGCGACCCTTCTCTGCTGTGAGGGTCCACAACGGTGGCAGGGGACTTGACCCCACTTTGTATGGCAGACTTCGAACATCCTCTGGCTTTCGAACTTCGGCTTTCTGGCTTTTCTGTGCAGAGTCCCATTTGCAGGTCTACACTGTAGTTTCGGGGCGCCAGGTCGCTGGGTAGCAATTTGTTCAATGGCTTCCTACAGTGTCCATACCTGACCCAAGCTCCAATCAGGGCGGTCGGAGCAGACTAAACACAGCTTCTCAGTACCCTCGAGCATCCCTAGAGCAAAGCAGTTGTGATGCTCGAGGTGGACTTCTGTGTCCACCTGGGCAAGTTCAGGCTGGTAAACTTTGCAGTATACTGGCAATACTACCTCCATCTTTCCCCTCTTTCTCTCGCTCTCCCCATGGGTTTAGTGTAGGAGGCAGTCTTGAAGGCATACATGTGGGCATGCATATGGGCATGTCCATACCTCTTCTCCTGACCTTTTGGTGCCAACCAGATTGCCCTACAGAAACTCTCCCACCATAGGATTAACCCCCGATACTCCAACTCACAATGTGTGTACTGGGCTGCAGATACAGTGATGGCTGTATCCCACTGGCAGGGCATAGTCAGTTTGCTGGCTGGCACTGGATATTAGTTTCCAGCCATCATTGAGTAGCTGGGTAGCACTAACAATATGAGTGTTGGGAACGATGCTTCTTCGTAACGGTTGCCACGGGCGACATTGGGACACGAAGCACACCCTCCCGCTGAGTGCAAGGTCACAATTAAAGTTCAATTGACACAAGGCAGTAAAGCATTTGTAATCCATTGGCCACAGCAGATATAAGATTATCGTTAGGGAAAAGGTATTTCTTATCACCACCTATTGAGAAGCCCGCAGACTGATATGAACCGTTCCGGTTGCTCTGGGCAATGGCAAAGACAAATATGGTAGACATTTTATTGTCCCATGCAGTCACATAGTCTCTGTTGGTAGCCATCTGTAGAGAAGGAGAGGGACATCTGTGAACTGATGAGCCGTCCCGGTGGCTCCAGGCAATGGAAGCAGGACAGCAAACATGGTGAACATTTCACATGTGTTTGGAAGCACATACAAGACACAGTCTTTGTTAGGAGCCATCTAGAGAGCAGCATAAAGACTCTTAGGTAAGTCCGACATGGTTGGCTAAGTTCTGTGGCACTTTTTTATCTGGCTCATTCCTTGCTAGGGGTAACGGCAGGCAGGTTACTATAGGTGAATCTTGGAGGAGCCCACACATCTAGCACTACCCCCTTGGGAGTT
Source organism: Staurois parvus (assembly GCF_062004578.1). NCBI lineage: Eukaryota > Metazoa > Chordata > Amphibia > Anura > Ranidae > Staurois > Staurois parvus. The sequence goes on from NW_028318222.1 coordinate 2,007,933, forward strand.
GCTGATGAATTGGGTCCCCCTGTAGCCCTGCTCAGCCAGGCAATCTGCATTCTCCACACAAGCTTGCATTCAAAGTCAGAAACCAATCCTTAAGCTTTTGTCCTGTTGTTTGTTGAGGGGATTGAGAACTGGGATGGGGTAAGGGGGGTATAGGATGCCCAAAGAAACCAATAACTGAGGACAAACTTCCTGGAACAATTCACACGCTTCTCTTCTGCAACACAGTCTCTGCTGGAGAACTAGCCAGCATCTCCAACACACCCCCTATGATTATGTGCAATAGCCGTACTGGAGTCCTATCCATTATTATCCCCAATCTTCAGATCTGATTCATCCTGCGGGGATCATCGACTTGCAACCTATTCAGGGTTAACTGATCTCTCCACAAGCTCCAGGAAAAGGTAAGTTTTAAAGCAAGCCGACGATACCCGCAAGATGGATCGGAGCTGCAGCTTGGGGAGCATGATCCGATCCATTAAGCTCAATCTGCAGATCCAATCCATCCTGCGGGGATCATTGGCTTGCTTTAAAAAGTACCTTTTCGTGGAACGGGTCCGGTGTCACCATGTGCGATAGGTCACCCGGTGCGGTGCGCACTCCCTGCACCTGCCTAGGGACACCACTGTCCATGGGAAGTGTTTTGCCTGCTCACTCATGCCTGCTCACAACTGTATGGATAAATATACAGTATATATATATATTATACAGTATTTATATAGCGGAGGTCTTGTGAGGAGCGAAGAGTACGTGTTGGGTGGTATTTGGATATTAGGTTGGTGAGGTAGTTTGGGGCAGTATTATAAGTAGCTTTGTACGTCAATGTTAGTAGTTTGAATATTATGCATTGGGCAATCGGAAGCCAGTGGAGGGAATGACAGAGGGGGGTGGCGGATACGGAGTGGTTGGTAAGGTGGATGAGTCTGGCCGCTGAGTTTAGGATAGACTGAAGCGGGGATAGTCTGTGATGAGGTAAGTCAGTGAGGAGGGAGTTACAGTATTCGAGTCATGAGATATTAAGGGAGTGAATGAGTTGTTTAGTAGTGTCTGGGGTTAGGAACAAACGTATTTTGGAGATGTTGCGGAGGTGGAGTCTGCATGAATTTGCCAGCGATTGGACATGGGGCTGAAAGGACAGATTGAAGTCTAGAGTGACGCCAAGAACTTTGGCTTGCGGGGTGGGGCTGATGGTGGCGTTGTTGGCCGTGATGGAGAGGATGGGGGGGGGGGGCGCAGGCTGGGGGGAAAACTAGGAGCTCGGTTTTGGAAAGGTTTAATTTGAGGAAGTGGAGTGACATCCAGCCTGATATGTCGTTCAGTAGGCAGGTGATTCGGGTGGAGACTGAAGGGGTGAGGCGAGGGGTAGAGAGGTAGATTTGCGTGTCATCGGCATAGAGGTGGTAGTTGAAGCCGTGGGAGTGTATCTGTTGGCCAAGGGAGGAGGTGTAGATGGAGAAGAGAAGGGGCCCGAGGACAGGGCCTTGGAGGACCCCAACAGAGAGGGGGAGGTGGCAGCGTTATAGGTAACACTGAAGGAGTGCTAGGATAGATAGGAGGAGAGCCAGGAGAGAGCGGAGTCTCTGATGCCAAGGGAGTATTGTTTTTTAAGGAGGAGGGGGTGGTCAACTGTGTCGAAGGCCGCAGAGAGGTCGAGGAGTAGGAGGACTGAGTAGTGGCCATTAGCTTTGGTAGTTAGCAGGTCGTTGGTGAGTTTGAGTAGGGCAGTTTTGGTGGAGTGTAGAGGAAGGAAGCCAAATTGTAGGGGATCAAGGAGGTTGTGTCGTTGAGGTGGGAGCTTAGGCGATTATAGACTAAGCGCTTGAGGAGTTTGAATATAAATGGCAGCAGGTAGATGGGTCTAACGTTGTTCAGGTCGGTGGGGTCCAGGGAGGGTTTTTTGAGTATGGGAGTGATGTTCGCGTGCTTTAGGGGGGAGAGGAATGTGCCAGTAGAGAGGGAGAGATTGAAGATGTGGGTGAGGGAACGTAGGATGGAGGAGGAGGGTGACCGTAGGAGTTGTGTGGGGACAGGGTCATGGGGGCAGGTGGTGAGGTGGGCTTCGGAGAAGACCTTAGTGACCTCTTCAGTGGTAGCAAGGTCAAAGGAGTGGAGTGTTGGGGGGGTTTTAGTGTGTGGGGTGTTAGGTGGGGTGGGGGTCTGGGCAGTTGCGAGGTCAGAGGAGGGGAGTGTTGAGGGGGTTATCATGGGAGGGAGGCTAGGTGGGGTGGAAGTCTGAGCATTGGCGATGTCCCTACGAATTGCGGCGATCTTGTTTTGGAAGTGGTTAGCAATCTCGTGGGTGGTGAGTGAGGTACTGGGTGGAGGTGGGGGGGGAGAGTAGGGAGTTAAAAGTGGAGAAGAGCCGGCAAGGACTGGAGGAGAGGGTATTGATGAGGGTTACGAAGTAGGCTTGTTTGGCAGCGTGGAGGGAGGAGGTGTAGGTGAGGAAGGCAGATTTGTATAGGGTGAATGCTTGCTGGGATCTGGTTTTGTACCATAATCGCTCCAGCGCACTACTACATCGTTTAAGATTTTTGGTGTGGTCGTTCTGCCAGGGTTGAAGCGGTCAGGGTCTAATGCTACGTGTGGAGTCTATATATATATATATTTATTTCTACTTTTCTTTTTTGTCTTTAACTATATAAATACAGTTAAACAGTTTTGCAGAAAGAGAAGCTAAATTTAATCAGGGTGCCAGAATCTGAAACACTGCAATGCTCTGTGCCACCAATACATATCAAGTGCCTGTCAATGAGAATTTTGTAAATTTTAATTGAAAGATCAGAGAGAATGTAAAAGGAACAATGATTATGTTTGCAAATTCTGAGAAGTTCATCTAGTGTCCAAACTTTGAATTTTGTTTTCCTTTACTTAGTTATACACAGTGCTATTGTAATAACAAAACGAATGTTATCTACTGTAAAGTTGCACGATACAGAAAACTGGTGCTCCATCTTCTACTACATACATGTGACTCCACAAGCTAAAGATGCAGGATTTTCCTTTGTTAAGTTGGGATAATACCATCGTTCCTAAGACCTCTCTTCAGTTCATGGTCCTCTAGCTTTTTCCAGAGTTCTTCACGTTCCTTTTCTTTTTTCTTCTCACTGGTAAACAAAGAGAAAAGGAATATATCTACTCATTGCTTTCAGCCAACTGGCGATTCTATGCTGCACATAGGGTTGGTATAAATGGTCCAATCCTGCCACTAATTCAACTCTTGGGTGAGGATCAGACAACTGAGGTCTACCTTAGAAGAGGCGATAATGGTCACCTCCATATTCAGAGACAATTTTTTGTTACATGTGCTGGTAAATAAACAGATAGCAACTGTCTAATATTGGTAGACTTGGCATGGCATCTACTGTCAAGTCAGCTTAACCCACGCTTCATTACTCTGCATGGTACAGATCACATACACACTACTATGCCATAATTAAGCTCTTTCATCTTTCTTAGATGTAAAGAATAATGAACCTCATTCATCAAATTTCTGAAAACAGTTTTTTGGCCTACAGCAACCATATTCTCCTTATTTTCACTGTGGAGCTGCAGAATTAGATAGAGAATAAGATGGTTAGCTAAAGTAAAAAGAAAAAACTTCTTGTTGTCCTTGGTCTGCGAGCCCCTGGAATAGATTTCTTCTCCCTATCTGTTGGGACAGGAAGTGGTGAGAAATCTTTCCCATTGCACGCAGACTGCAAAAAACACTTTTGTTCAGCAAAATGGATAAGGGTTAGATTATTGTTCAGGTATTCCTGGTCTACATACACTCTTCTGTTTTTGTCAGTGACAAGAAGTAAAGTGAAATCTCTCTAACAGGGTCAAGGACAGCAATAACACTAACAGAAGTATATATGCTCACAAAAAAAAAAAAAAGTTTTGGCTAGAGATGAGCTTTAAGTAGAAATTCTTTAAAGCTTTGGACAGAAAAGGGAAAGATTAGAATTTCTATCATAGGGACTACCCCTGTTCCTGTGAACATGGTCTCTGACATGGGAAGTGAGGGGAAACCTCCATAATGAGGAGACAGACGTCAGTAAGATCATACCAGCGGAACTATCTTTCCTGCTCTTTCTATTATTGAATTGTGGTAAACAAACATCAGGTAGAATGGTGGAAGAATGCTTAGTACTCTTGTCCTCTGTAGCTGAGATTATAGGATTGCCTCCCTTTTTTAACCCAGCATCAGTTGTGTTGGTTCATTCCATATTTTCCTGCTCGCCTTTTCTCCCTGACATGAAAAGCATGCTGATAAGTGATCTGGCATCAAGCCAACTTGGTTTGAGTGTCATGGTCAATCCCAGACCTGTGTTGAGAAACTGGCGGACCGAGTTGGCTGTCTACATGAAAACAAACATCTGCAAGCACTGCAAACTTGCTGCTGATGTATGTTAGGTAGGTCACAGTCCTAATCCCCTTCAACTACCGAAAAAGGGTCCAGACAAACAACAGACTGAAGCAGCTTCCTCCTAGAAGCAGCATCGGCCAACGTCTGAATGTCCACCCAGTGAAATTAAGTAAAAGCATGAAACAAAGTGCAGGTGGCACCATTACAAATTTGCAACACAGAAACTTGATGTTGAAAAGCTCAAGATGGACTAAAGGATTTAGTAGAATGAGCCCTCAACAAAAAAGTAGGAACCTTATCCTTTACTGAATAGGCAAGAACCACAACTTGATGAATCCAACAACCTCCTAGCAGAGATGACAGTGCTGAGAAAACCCACCCTGCGAGTAAGGTCAGCAAAGACTATATCCCTAATGGGTTCAAAGGGAGACGCTTGTAGCTACAAAAGCACCAAATTCAAGTTCCACAATGCCAAGGAAGAGTTTCAAGTGGGAACAAAGTGTGTTACCACCTGCAAAAAAGCTTTCACCAAGGAGTGTAATGCCAACCATGTGAAAAGAGATAAAAAGACAGGACATGTCCCATGGAGTATGGGTGAGGTCTAACTTTTCGTTGTTCACTCCAAAAAAAAACTAAGCCTTCATGGTGCGGCAACAAACTTTGAGAAGACAATTATTGGCACTTAAAAGTGTAGGGATAAATGATGTCTCCAGGCCTCTATCTCTCAGGGCTTGGGGCTTTAACAGCCAAGCTTTCAAGGCCAGCAACCAGAAAGCAGGATGGAACACCTGACCCCAAGACAGTAGATCTGGACAGTCTGGTAATGGCCATGGAATGTAAGCTAAAAGCCAGAGTATGTCCATATACCAACTTCTTCTTGGCCAGTTTGGAGCCATGAGTTTCACTGGAATTCCTTTGGACTCAATCCAGTAGAGCAGACGAGGAAAGATCTTTAAAGTAGGGAAGGTAAAAATCAGGAAGAATTGATTCCATGGGGTCACCAGTGTGTCTGCCATGTAGCCCATGTAATCCCACAACTGAGTTATGAACTTCTCCACTTTGTGGCTGAATCTTGATGCTAGAAGATCCAGTCTGGTGTCCCATGTCTGATAAATGTCTTGAAACACTACTGGGTGTAGGGACCACTATTCTAGCTGCTGGTAGCTGCTTGGCACCTGCCAATCTTCTCCATCCAGAATGTGTACGGCTGACACAGCTGGACCGTGACATTCTATTCAGAGCAGAATCAGATCTGCTTCTCTCTGAGCTGCTTGACCTCTGTATCTGCCCTTGTGGTTGATATAAAACATGAATTTTATGACTGAACTCATATCGGCAGTCCCCAAAGGCAAGTGGTCCACTACTGAAGGGTGAACACTTCCAAGTTCCAAGATGTTGATGGGAAGTCAGCCTGACAGGCCAAAAAGGTCAAAATTGCAGAAAGCGTTGATGCAAAGGATAAATAGGGGCATCCAAATAAGCATTTTTGATGTCTAGTGAAGCAAGGAAACCCTACTTTTGGAGAAGGGCAATGACTGACCAGGCACATTCAATGCAAAATGTTCAGATTCCCAAGTCTCATTCTAACATGGGACACACAACTCATTTAATTTCAGGGCCATCAACAAGTTAAAGTAAATGCCTTGAGACCTTTTCCCCAACAGAATACGTACACTTTCCCCCAAAGTAAGAAGTTAGTGGAGTCTGGAAATTGAAACTCCAGTTTGTTGTCTTGAGTGACAACTGGCTGAATCAAAAGGTCTGAAATGTTCTTAACAAGATGGCCATGAAGGCCGACAGATGTGCTTGAAGAAGTTGGGTCACCCCTTCACTGTGCAGAAGGCATGGAACCAGGCTTAGCCAGCTTGAGTGTCCAACACTTAAGTCAGAATTTCTTTCTTGGATCTGGCTTGGAAGATGAGGCCTTTGTGGGATGTAAGTATAAGTTTTGGATATACCCATAGGAATCTTAGCCTTGTGTTTGCTAGGAAACAGGGTGCTCTTACCCCAGTGACCTTTATGAGGAAAGAGTCAAATTCCTTAGTGAAGAGATGTCCTCCCTTGAAAAGAATCCTCTCCAGCCATTTTTTGCATGTTGGTTCTGCTGACCAGTATTTAAGACACAGGAGTTTGTGCATCTGGACAGAGAGAAGGCCCACCTAGACATATGAAGCAGGGACTCAGCCAATTCATCCACGTAATACCTCAGAGAAGTTGGCTGGAGTTACAAGTGCTGAAGGAGCATTATGGTGAGTAGTTCCACACAAAAGGGAACAGGAAATTAACCCTTAACATCCCTGGCTTCACCCCCTTTGGAAGAGCATACCCCCTCAGTGAGAAGGTCTTTGGTATAGTGTTCGGAGGTGGGTAGAGGATGGAACCAAGGGGCGGTGCTTGGAGGTGGGTAGAGGGTGGAACCAAGTAATGGTGCTTGGAGGTTGGTAGGGGGTGGAGATGAGACTCAGAAGGGGGAGTTCCTGAACGTATTCTCTGAGAAGAAAAGCCCTGCTCATCTGTATGTAGCAGTCTTGTGACTTTTATCAGTGTATGGCCGAGCACTGGTTAATGCTTGTAGGAGGAGTTTACATTCTCCTCTGACTGTCCTATGGGGCTGCATGACCCCTGATCCTCTGTCAGAACAGTGCTGATAGGCCCTGTGCTGATCACATGCACCCTCCCAAAAAAAAACCTTTTTTGTCATTTCTCTATCCTGCCATCTCCCAATTCTCCCCCAATTCCCCCCCCCCCCCCCTTTTTTTACTCCCTTCCTTCCCCTCTTTTAAGTTGGTATAGTTATACTAATTCTTTTGGCCATACAATATGTTCCATTTTGGTCAACAATTTCTAAGAGATTGTCCATATGCTTGTAATATATAGAGAATTCTGTCTACTATGTAATTGTTTGCTATGCCATTTTTACTTCTATCTGGCTGGACACTGACATTGTGTTCCCATTTCTTTGCTAACTGTAGAACTGTATTATATCTTCCTACTGATTGTTTAAGAACTTCAATAAAAATGAAAAAAATAAATATATATATATATACTTCATACTGATGGTTTTATACACTGAACCTGTACATTGTATACTTTTGCTTTGTAAATTGTGTTATATTCTTCACACTTCCCCATACACTCAGAGGTACATTATATACTCTAATTTGCTTCTCTGTATAAAATATGCTGTACATTGTATAATCTGCAGAGTTTTAGAATTTATAAACTATGCCGTATGTAGTGTCCTCCTAGTTAGCTAGGGGGAGCTAAAGTCATGATTGTTATTAAGGAGGGCTAAGTAGCAGCCTGGGTGTAATAGTCAGAGGGTAGATTGTGGTCAGGAGCTGAGAGGCTCTGCAGGCCAGCCCCTCTGGAATTTCCCCTTGCTCTGGAGCTTCAGAGGAAGGCCTAGAGGCAGTGAGTGGATCTGAGGAGTGGCTGGCTTGCAGTCTTGAGGGATCCTAGCCAACCCCCTACAGGAGGCTTGGCAAGGGGCTAGGACACCCTTAAAAGTATTGGAGCCTGCTCAGTTGCAGGAGAGTTCAGGTGGAAGACAGTGAGGAAAAGGCTTCACATCCTAGTGGGATGGGGCCTACCCGAAGGCCTGAAGCTGGAAAGGAAGAAAGCTTAGAGCTTCACTGGCCCCCAGAGCGAGGACTACCTGTATGGCAGGGAAGGAGCGGGCCAGCTTATATGCCTGGTACCCCTGCACCCCCTGGGTGGATAGGGGCAGGAGCACTCTGGTGGGAAACTAGATTCGCCACCTGCCAGTGACTGTCCATCTCTTGGACAGTCACTATAGGACTATAGGGGGACCCAAATATCCAGCGACTCCTAATTGGGTAGTGTTACACGTATATGACAGACTCCTGTTCAGATGAATACACCAATATATTCTCTCCAATCTCTCTGAGGATTGCAGTAATCTATCGGCATCCTGGCCCTGTGTTCCCTTTTATCGACGACTTCTCCGCCTAGCTACCCTTCTTTCTCTCCTCCGAGTTACCCACCATCGTCCTTGGAGACTTCAACATCCCTGTCAACATCAATAACCCGGCCACTTCCCAACTCCTCCACTTAACCTCTTCTTTTGCACTCGCACAGTGTATACAGTCCACCACCCACTCCGACGGGAACACCCTAGACCTTGTCTTCTCCCATCTCTGCACTCCCCACAACCTCACAAACACCCCCTTTCCTCTCTCTGATCACAACCTCATTACCTTCTCTGTCTCCTCGTCCTCAAACACCTATCCCTCCAAACGTCAAACTATCACCAGCAGAAACCTCCGCAACTTAAACCCTGCCCCTTTCGACTCTGCAGCTAACCAACTTTACGACAGTATCCTTCCCCTGTCCTGCCCTGATCTGGCCACTACTGTTTATAACAACTCGCTATCAGCCGCCCTAGACTCGCTAGCAACCCCAACAACACGAAGCATTAGACCCCGACCGCTACAATCCTAGCAGACTGACCATACCAAAAATCTCAAACGACGCAGTCGTGCGCTGTAGCGACTATGGCGCAAAACCAGATCCCAACTAGCGTTCACCCAATATAAATCTGCCTTCCTAACCTACACTTCCTCCCTTCACGCTGCCAAGCAAGCCTACTTTATTACCCTCATTAATACCTTCTCCTCCAGTCCTTGCCGGCTCTTCTCTACTTTTACCTCTCTACTTTCTCCGCCCCCACCCAGTACCTCACTCACCGCCCACGAGATTGCTAACCACTTCAAAAACAAGATCGACGCAATTCGTAGGGACATCGCCACTGCTCAGACTTCCACCCCACCTAGCATCCCTCACACTATAACCCCCTCAACACTCCACTCCTTCGACCTCGCCACCACTGAAGAGGTCACTAAGGTTTTCTCCAAAGCCCGCCTCACCACCTGCCCCCTTGACCCTGTCCCCTCACAACTCCTACGATTACCCTCTTCCTCCATCCTACGCTCCCTCACTCTCATCTATAATCTTTCCCTCTCTTCTGGCACATTCCCCTCCCCCCTCAAGCACGTGTACATCACTCCCATAGTTAAAAAACCCTCCCTGGATCCCACCGACCTGAACAACCTTAGACATATCTCCCTGCTGCCATTTTCATCCAAACTCCTAGAGTGCTTAGTCTACAATCGCCTGAGTTCCCACCTTTCGACATGGTTGACCACCCCCTCCTCCTCAAAAAACTACACTCTTGGCCTCAGAGACTCCGTCCTCTCCTGGCTCTCTTCCTATCTATCACAGCGCTCCTTCAGTGTGACCTATAACGATGCCTCCTCCTCTTCACTCCCCCTCTCTGTTGGGGTCCCTCAAGGTTCTGTCCTCGGGCCCCTTCTCTTCTCCATCTGCACCTCCTCCCTTGGCCAATTGATACACTCCCACGGCTTCAACTACCATCTCTATGCCGACAACACGCAAATCTATCTCACTACCCCTCACCTCACCCCTTCAGTCTCCACCCGTATCACAAGCCTACTGAGCGGCATATCGGATTGGATGTCACTCCACTTCCTCAAACTAAATCTTTCCAAAACTGAGCTCCTAGTTTTCCCCCCAGCCCGCGCCCCCCCTCCTGACTTCTCCATCAAGACCAACAACACCACCATCAGTCCCTCCCCTCAAGCCAGAGTACTAGGTGTCATCCTAGACTCCAATCTCCTTCCAGCCCCAAGTCCAGTCGCTGATTAACTCCTGTAGACTTCAGCTCCGCAACATCTCCAAAATACGTCCATTCCTAACTCTGGAAACCACTAAGCAACTCGTTCACTCCCTCATTATATCACGACTTGACTACTGTAACTCCCTCCTCACCGACTTACCTCACCACAGGCTATCCCCGCTTCAGTCCATCTTGAATGCTGCGACCAGACTCATCCACCTCACAAACCGCTCCTTATCCGCCACCCCCCTCTGCCAATCCCTCCACTGGCTTCCGATTGTCCAACGGATAAAATTCAAAATGCTAACATTGACGTACAAAGCTGTTCATAATACTGCCCCAAACTACATCACCGATCTGGTATCCAAATACCACCCAAAACGTACTCTCCGCTCCTCACAAGACCTCCTACTCTCTAGTTCCCTGGTCTCCTTCCATGCCCGCCTCCAGGACTTCCTGGGAATTGAAGATGAAACGTGGCTGGGTCTTCCAACATGACAATGATCCCAAACATCCCGCCGGGCAACCAAGGAGTGGCATTTCTAGGTCCTGGAGTGGCCTAGCCAGTCTCCAGATCTCAACCGCATAGCAAACCTTTGGAGGGAGTTGAAAGTCCGTGTTGCCCAGCGACAGGCCCATACATCAATGCTCTAGAGGAGATCTGCATGGAGGAATGGGCCAACATACCAGCAACAGTGTGTGCCAACCTTGTGAAGACTTACAGGAAACGTTTGACCTCTGTCATTGCCAACAAAGGATATATAACAAAGTATTGAGAGGGACTTTTGATATTGACCAAATACTTATTTTTCACCATAATTTGCAAATAAATTCTTTCCAAATCAGCCAATGTGATTGTCTGGATTTTTTTCTCATTTTGTCTCTCATATTTGAGGTCTACCTATGATGCCAATTACAGGCCTCTCTCATCTTTTTAAGTGGGAGAACTTGCACAATTGGTGGCTGACTAAATACTTTTTTGCCCCACTGTATGTTCATCCAAAACTTTTTTTTTTTTTTGTAAAGCTTTGAGTACAGTGGAGAATGATTCAAATACTTGTAAGGACATTGCACATACAAATATATTTGAGGGGTAATGGTGGGAACAGTTTATAAAATATTTAATTCTTGTTTCCTGTCTATGAGTATACTTCTTAATTGGAATTACTAATACGTATATAGCTCCCTCTAGTGATTTGTTTGCAACACGATTTGCTGTTACTTTTACCAGAAATCTAAAGCTGCCTGTCACTTAGAAAAATTAAAAATTATTTTCTGTCAACAGCCTGTTAAAGCCAAACTCCAGGAAAAAAGATTTAAACGGCACATTGTGTATTTTACATGCGATTAATGCCAGAAGCTATAGCTGCTAGTAATAATCAATGTTCTCCCGCCAGGAGAAAACAATAGCTCCGAGGGAAGGGTTCCCCTATCAACGCTGACTGTGTTGATGAGGAAATTAAGCGATTTTCTTTCCTGCAACCCGTGGTTTCAGGAAAGAAAATTGCAACATCTATGGTTTTCGTACGCCACCCTGCAGAATAATGGATCAAAGTCACAATTTCTAAAGCCAATATTCTGCCTTGGAGCCACACTTTGTTCCCAGCTTGTTTTCACTGGAGTGGTGAAGGGGACTGGTTCCCCAGAAGATTTCTCCTGCCACTTGAGCCTATGAGAGAACACCCAGCCACTGGAAGGGTTGTCTCCACCAATAGAAAGTGTGCACGTCAAACAGACTCTCTAACCTGACTTGATACATGCTTATTATGGGTCAATCACTTGAAGAATACTACCACCAGACAGCTGGCAACTAGCATTTTCATGAGAAGGTAAGCAAAGATATATGCACCGATCCGCCATATCTTTACAACCAACCACCTAATATTGAGTAGGACCCCATTTTGCCACCAAATCAACCCCCTTTTTCTTCACCAGTCAAGGCATGGACCTCTGAAGATATAGATAGTGCCGCGCTCCCATGTACCAATATGTATATCTTATACTTTCAAAGTGCTAATGAATAGCTTTCAAGATACTGCATGTATCAAACAATTATTACTAGTGACTCAAAACATCATTGTGAATATTAATCTTCATGCAAGTGACATTAATAACTGATAATCCTAAGGTGATAGTGCCTATTAAAGTACAGTGATATACAAATCAGAAATACTCCTCTATTCTACTGTGATCCTTATATTTATATTGTGCAAGCACATATATATTATGTGCACGTGCTTATGATATATTCAAAAAAAAAAAAAAAAAAAAAAAAGTCTTTCAAAATAAATGTGCAGGTGGATTCTTGGTTCCCTCTCGCCGAGTGCTTAATGGTCTCCCTATGTGCTCACCTCTATATTTGCCTGAATAAATCCAGGCAAATACACTTTTTATCCTTCCAGGATAGATGGGATGGAATGATGCTCTTGAATTATCTCAGAAGGTGGATGTGGATTTATATTTGTTCTCCTGTAGCTGCTCATGAGTGGGTATACTGACCATCTCTCTGAGGATCTCCCAATTCCCCTCCTGGGGCTGTTTCCTTTTCCAGTCCTCCTTATATCAGCTCAAAGGGTGTTGTTCAATTGAGAAAGGAAGACAAACAGACCATCGTGTCTTATCCTTGTGCAAAAAGGGGGTTTATTGCTGCCAGTTGCACAGTAGTATACAATTGTAGTCCAGCATAAATGTGCTCTGCCTCTGTTCCTGCAGTGCTGTCTACCTGTGTCTGTATTCAGATCACCGAGCCTCTCCAGTGCAATGTCGTGACGTCAGAGCCCCTCCCCTACGCGTATCGTCACAGGGTCACGTGACTTCATCAGGGGGAATGATTAGATGCCACGACTATGCTAATACTCCTATTTATATCTCTCGGCCGCCTTTTTACTGGAGCCCAATGGGCGCGGCCATTTTCCCAGTGATTTTCTTAAACTCTATGTATGGTGAGTGTTTACACCTGTGTGTCTACTCAAATTATAACGTGATATCTGTCTGCCAGACATTGCTAACTGGGTCAGCTGTGATCTGTCTCTTGCTCTGCAGTTTCTAAACAGTGGCTGTTGGCTATACATTATATTGCTGAAAGTATACCTATTAGGCTAAATTAAAACCATGTTTTATTAATAATACAATATTAAAAATATAAAATTCAAAATTATAAATTTAACCAATAAAATAAAATAAAAAAATATTTTTTTAAAAATCAAATAATAAAAGATAATAAAAAATAAATAATAGAAAACGCATGTATGTTACTTCTCAAGTAACCTATTTGTCATTAATTATCTAATTCCTTCAATTTTGAGATATTATTTAACTTACATCTTTCTTTACATCTGGGTTTTGGTTTTGTATTTAAGAAGGTATTACTTGAGGATATGATACTTGTTATAACTTACATGCGTTTTGTGCTAGTCATAAATTCTCTAATTCTACCCTAAACTCACTCCACATATTCCTAAATTCATGTCAGATACATTACTTCAATCCCCAATCTATATATATTCAACGCCTCAAAGTTAGATTGGGAACTATTTCTATACTTATTTGTTACTAATAAAGCATGTAAGGTCAAACTCCTTATTTAACCCATTGGGAGCCAGACAGCCCATTTCATAGATCCACTTCGATTCTTTCTTGCTAATTTCCCTTATCAGGTTATCTCCCCTCCAGTGTTGTACATGTTTTTCTACACCCCAGAACTCTAATTTTCTTGCATCTTTATTGTGGTATTTTTTGAAATGCTGCGATAAGTGGTGATACTTGTATCCTCTGTTTATATTATATACATGTTCTTTTATTCTTTCCCTTAACATCCTTTTCGTGCGTCCAATGTAGATGAGATTACATGGGCATTTGAGGGCATAGATAACCCCTCTTGTATCACATGATATAAATTGCTGGATGGTGTATTCCTTTTCATTTAGGGGGTTCTGAAATGTAAATCTTCTCCTGGGGTTATTTTTCAGTCTGATGCAACTATAGCATCTACCACAGGTATAAAACCCTTTTCCTTGAAAAAAACTAATTTGTTGATGTTTAACAGGTGGTGCTATTATACTCTTCACCACTTTGTCCCTAATATTTGGAGCTTTTGTATATATAAACCTAGGTATTGTGGGAATATTATTTTTCAGGTGCTTATCTAATGCTAAGATCTTCCAATGTTTCTTTATTATGTTTTGTATTGATTTATACTGGGTATTATAACTCAACACTACCGCCAATTCCTCCTTTTCAGTATTCTCTTTATGTTTGTCTGCTATTAATACATTACGGTCCATAAGGCCTATTTGCTCCCTTTCTTTTTGTATTATTTCTTTCTTATATCCTTTATCAATAAATCTTTCTGATATTATTCCACTTTGTTCTACATAGTCTTTCATGTTTGTACAGTTCCTTTTTAATCTAATAAATTGGCCTCTAGGGATATTGCTTAGCCACGCTTTATGATGGCAGCTATCTATGGGGATATATGAGTTTCTATCAACAGATTTGAAATGATTCTTGGTATACAATTGTAATCCCTCTTTGTAGATTTGAATGTCTAAAAAATTAATAGAAGTTTCATGTATGTCATAGCTCAGTTTTATATTGGCTTCATTCATATTTAAATCGTTATAAAATTTCTCAAGTTCTACCTTTTCTCCACTCCATATCACCAAGAGGTCATCAATATACCTTTTGTATATTTTTATTCCTGGGTTCTTATTTTTGAACACTGATTCATCTTCCCATTTTGCCATATAAAGATTAGCGATGTTAGGGGCGAATTTAGCGCCCATAGCAACTCCTTTCCTTTGTGAATAGTATGTATTACCATACCAAAAATAATTATGAGTAAGGCAGAACTTTATACACCTTATGATGAATCTGTTGTGTCTGGTGGTGTTATTTCCATATTTATTAAGTGCCCATATAGCTGCTTCTATAGCCCCCTGATGGTCTATGTTAGTATACAGTGCTGCTACATCTGCTGTACTTAAAAGCGTGTTTTTATCTGTCAGTGTATCCTTCATTTCTTGTATCACATGTTTTGTATCCCTTAGATATGCTGTAGTTTTAGTGACCAATGGTTGTAGATGATAATCTACATATTCACCTAACCTCGCTGTGAGTGAATCTATTCCATTAATGATGGGCCTACCTGGCGGGTTGGTGTTGTCTTTGTGAATTTTCGGAACTGAATACATGATAGGTAGCCTACATACTGATGGTATTAGATATTGATGTTCTTTCTCATTAATATCTTCTTTCTCACAATATCCCTAGAGGCCAATTTATTAGATTAAAAAGGAACTGTACAAACATGAAAGACTATGTAGAACAAAGTGGAATAATATCAGAAAGATTTATTGATAAAGGATATAAGAAAGAAATAATACAAAAAGAAAGGGAGCAAATAGGCCTTATGGACCGTAATGTATTAATAGCAGACAAACATAAAGAGAATACTGAAAAGGAGGAATTGGCGGTAGTGTTGAGTTATAATACCCAGTATAAATCAATACAAAACATAATAAAGAAACATTGGAAGATCTTAGCATTAGATAAGCACCTGAAAAATAATATTCCCACAATACCTAGGTTTATATATACAAAAGCTCCAAATATTAGGGACAAAGTGGTGAAGAGTATAATAGCACCACCTGTTAAACATCAACAAATTAGTTTTTTTCAAGGAAAAGGGTTTTATACCTGTGGTAGATGCTATAGTTGCATCAGACTGAAAAATAACCCCAGGAGAAGATTTACATTTCAGAACCCCCTAAATGAAAAGGAATACACCATCCAGCAATTTATATCATGTGATACAAGAGGGGTTATCTATGCCCTCAAATGCCCATGTAATCTCATCTACATTGGACGCACGAAAAGGATGTTAAGGGAAAGAATAAAAGAACATGTATATAATATAAACAGAGGATACAAGTATCACCACTTATCGCAGCATTTCAAAAAATACCACAATAAAGATGCAAGAAAATTAGAGTTCTGGGGTGTAGAAAAACATGTACAACACTGGAGGGGAGATAACCTGATAAGGGAAATTAGCAAGAAAGAATCGAAGTGGATCTATGAAATGGGCTGTCTGGCTCCCAATGGGTTAAATAAGGAGTTTGACCTTACATGCTTTATTAGTAACAAATAAGTATAGAAATAGTTCCCAATCTAACTTTGAGGCGTTGAATATATATAGATTGGGGATTGAAGTAATGTATCTGACATGAATTTAGGAATATGTGGAGTGAGTTTAGGGTAGAATTAGAGAATTTATGACTAGCACAAAACGCATGTAAGTTATAACAAGTATCATATCCTCAAGTAATACCTTCTTAAATACAAAACCAAAACCCAGATGTAAAGAAAGATGTAAGTTAAATAATATCTCAAAATTGAAGGAATTAGATAATTAATGACAAATAGGTTACTTGAGAAGTAACATACATGCGTTTTCTATTATTTATTTTTTATTATCTTTTATTATTTGATTTTTAAAAAAATATTTTTTTATTTTATTTTATTGGTTAAATTTATAATTTTGAATTTTATATTTTTAATATTGTATTATTAATAAAACATGGTTTTAATTTAGCCTAATAGGTATACTTTCAGCAATATAATGTATAGCCAACAGCCACTGTTTAGAAACTGCAGAGCAAGAGACAGATCACAGCTGACCCAGTTAGCAATGTCTGGCAGACAGATATCACGTTATAATTTGAGTAGACACACAGGTGTAAACACTCACCATACATAGAGTTTAAGAAAATCACTGGGAAAATGGCCGCGCCCATTGGGCTCCAGTAAAAAGGCGGCCGAGAGATATAAATAGGAGTATTAGCATAGTCGTGGCATCTAATCATTCCCCCTGATGAAGTCACGTGACCCTGTGACGATACGCGTAGGGGAGGGGCTCTGACGTCACGACATTGCACTGGAGAGGCTCGGTGATCTGAATACAGACACAGGTAGACAGCACTGCAGGAACAGAGGCAGAGCACATTTATGCTGGACTACAATTGTATACTACTGTGCAACTGGCAGCAATAAACCCCCTTTTTGCACAAGGATAAGACACGATGGTCTGTTTGTCTTCCTTTCTCAATTGAACAACACCCTTTGAGCTGATATAAGGAGGACTGGAAAAGGAAACAGCCCCAGGAGGGGAATTGGGAGATCCTCAGAGAGATGGTCAGTATACCCACTCATGAGCAGCTACAGGAGAACAAATATAAATCCACATCCACCTTCTGAGATAATTCAAGAGCATCATTCCATCCCATCTATCCTGGAAGGATAAAAAGTGTATTTGCCTGGATTTATTCAGGCAAATATAGAGGTGAGCACATAGGGAGACCATTAAGCACTCGGCGAGAGGGAACCAAGAATCCACCTGCACATTTATTTTGAAAGACTTTTTTTTTTTTTTTTTTTTTTTTGAATATATCATAAGCACGTGCACATAATATATATGTGCTTGCACAATATAAATATAAGGATCACAGTAGAATAGAGGAGTATTTCTGATTTGTATATCACTGTACTTTAATAGGCACTATCACCTTAGGATTATCAGTTATTAATGTCACTTGCATGAAGATTAATATTCACAATGATGTTTTGAGTCACTAGTAATAATTGTTTGATACATGCAGTATCTTGAAAGCTATTCATTAGCACTTTGAAAGTATAAGATATACATATTGGTACATGGGAGCGCGGCACTATCTATTTTGAAAATATTATATATACACTAGCATATGAGTCAGTGCAAGTGCCAGCGAACCTCACGTGAGAAATAAGGACATCTAAAGTCACATATTGAACACCTCATTTCATAATAGCTCACAAGCATTCACCATTTAGACCTCTGAAGATATGCTGTTGTATCTGCCAACAAGCCTTCTTTAACAGATCCTTTAAGTCCTGTAAGTTGTGAGGTGAGGCCTCCATGAATCGGACTTATTTTTCCAGCACATCCCACATATTCTCAATTGGATTGAGATCTGGAAAATTTGGAGGCCAAGTTAACAGCTCCAATGCATTGCACTGCTTAAAAGATTGTTGAACCATTTTTGCAATATGGCAGGATGTATTATCTTGCTGAATGAGGTCACTGTCGTCAAGGAATACAGTTTCCCTGAAGGGGTGTACATGGTCACCAACAATGTTCAGGTAGGTGGTGTGTGTCAAAGTAACATTCACATGAATGGTAGGACCCAAAGTTTCCCAGCAGAACATTGCCCAAAGCATCACACTACCTCCACCAGTTTGCCTTCTTCTCTTCCCCATGGCAAACAACGTAAATGCACCTGGCCAGCCACATGATGTAAAAGAAAACATAATTCATCAGTTCAGACCACCATCTTCAATTGTTCTGTGGTCAAGTTCTGATGTTCACGAGTCCATCGTAAGTTAGTCTTTTAATGCAACATTTTCCCTCCCTGAAGCAATGGGGCCTAGGGGAGGTAAAAAAAAAAAAAAAAACATTCTGTGTGCATGAGGCCTTATGGGGAAAAAATAAACGATATATTCCACTTTTTTGTCCTGAAACATTGCATGAGGTGTGCATTTAAGGAAATCAGACCAACAAAAAGATTGACGAATGTGGTCCATGTCCACGCAGTCCTTCATTTCATAGATGAACAATATGCACTTTGTTTTATTTTTAATGAAGAACTGCCTGAGGTGTGTATGTTAACAAATCAGGCTGATAAGAGATTGTTAAATGTGGCCTGTGCAATGTTCTCCATTTAAAAATTATATATATATATATATATATATATATATATATATATATATACATATATACAGTTAGGTCCATATATATTTGGACACAGGCACAATTTCAGTTTTTTTCAGGTATTTACCAAAACATTGACAAAAAACATTGACAAATAAAAGCAGCGCAAAAAAAAAATCATAAAACACAATAGCAAAGTGAAAATATGACACCAAATATAACACTTCAATAAATATACAAAAATATTTAAATCATTTGACATAGGTCCACCAACTGAAAAATGAAAATTGTGATAAAGTACAAAGTCCTTATTGATCCACCAAGATCACCACGTGAACAACATAACAATAATTGGTTGAATAAAATGCACTCAAATATCACCATGTGCTCCAGAGGAAAACCTCCCCCATTCAGTGGCACTCACCAGATATCATGGCCCATCCAAACGTGATAGGCAATAGCACTTGTGGTGAGTTTCAGCTTAGTACAGATCATCAATCAACAAGCCCTTTGATAAAATCTGAAGACAAAACACGTGTTGGGGTCGAGCCGTACAACATATTCTGTAATGAGGCACCCACCTTACATCCCCCCGCCAGAAGTGACGTATTGCTCGCGGGCAGCATCGGGTGAGACGCTCGCTCCATGTGATATATACCTTTACGGTTATTGTGGATATTTTGGCATTGCTTCATTTATTTCATGTAAGTGCAATACTTTCTATCCAATAAATAGTTTTTGATGGATTCACGCTATGAGTTTCCTTTCACATCTTTCCCTCAATACGGAGTGTAATAGTTTGGAGGATGTCCCGCCATCATATCAGTCTTTAATTGATGAAACAATATTAAACGCTTTAAATTTGTAAACCGAGGTACACCTGTATATGGCTAATAAGTATTAGAAATCACCAACCCACAGTCCAAGTATAGCCCCCGTGAAGAGAGTTCCTCTCAAAACGTGTTGGGCAGCCATTTGTGTACAACAAGGACAACATCTACCTGGATAAATCTGTGGAGACATCTTCTAAAACTGAGTGACCTTTTGTGTATGACGTTGTTCCTGTTGGTTACATAAAGGATACAAATACATACTGTACATTATACAGTATGTCAGCTATAATAATGTTTTATGATGTTTTTAGAATTATTGTATAACTAAAAGTTTGTTGTACATTTTTAACATAAGTTTACTGTATGGATCTATAGTGCCTAAAAGGTCGCAAATAAAATGACCGTGTGTTTTCAGTAGTGTAGTTCTGATTTATTGTGTAAAACTCCGAGTCCTCTCTCTCCCTCTCTCTCTCTTTATATAGCGCCAACAGTTTGCTCAGCGCTTTAGAATATAACAGGAGACAATACAGCAATGATACAGTTCAATACAAGAGGGTTAGGAGGGCCCTGCTCCTCGGAGCTTACAATCTAAGAGGTATAAAATAATACACTCCAATTTAGATTTTTCTGATTAGCACCTGCCTGGTCAGTCCTTCCCAAACTGCAGCCTACTTCAGCTGTTTATATGGACATTAAGTCATTGCTTTAATATTTTCAGATTTTTTCTACTGTCATTTTTGTGGAGATTTCAACATTTAAAAATGTCTGTTGATTGTCCTGTACAATGAGCTAATTATGTATATTGTGACTATGCAGGCACAGATCTGGAATGAAAAATGTGAGGAAACCACCCCTCAGTGGCTGCTTCAAGACCAGGATTAAAGGGCAAGTGCACCTTTTCACAAAAAAAGGAACGGTGATATAACTCTGAGTCCTGGTTCACACTGATGCGGAATTTGCAGCGTTTTCTGTGTGAATTCCGCAACGGATGCGGATGCGAACCACTGCAGGGGTGTGTATGTTAAGTTAACAACATCCCAAAAGTGGTCCGCAAAATGCAGTGCGATGTGCCGACTTGGATCGCATAGGTGTGAATACCCATGCGATACGATTCTAGTGCGGACCAAAAAAAAAGTCCTGCATGTTTTTGGGGAGGGTGTGGTGCAATTAGAGCCGTACAAAATGTATGGCTCCAATCGCACTGCACACAAATCGCATGTGATTTGCAGAGGAATGCGGTGCGGTTCCTGTGTGAATCACGTGATGTACCGCTCTGCATTAGTGTGAACCCAGGCTGAGGGATAGTTCACATTAGATGCAGTCCAGTGCGTTTTTTGTTTCTGCTTCAAAAATGCATGCACAGTGTTTTCCATGTATTCCAATGGCCCAAGTTCACACCAGTGCAGTCATTTCAGTCTTGTGCAGAAAAAAAAAGTAGAACATGCTGCATTTTTTCTGCACAGAACTGTACTGGAATATAGCAAACTGCTTCAAAACTGCACCAGAACAGTGTGTGGTGTGAACTGTAAGCAAAAACTTATCCAGAATGCATCTGGAGTGCCTTTTTGTGGTGTGAACTGGCCCTAAACGGTAAGTGCACCTGATCACTCCTCTCTCTACTGATCACTTCTCTCTGCAGAGCATCACTCTCAGTACAAAACAGCAAAATATGTCTGGAGCTCTTTTGCCATCTTGTGGCCATTTGTCAGCTGTGCACCATATGAAATAGACTGCATTGCTGCACTAAGCCCCACATTGTAGTCTGCACACACAGTCTCTTAGAACTTTGTCTAAAGAGTAAGCCAGACAGCCTTGTTCCTTTACATGTCATACTGAACTGCTGAGGTTTTCTTCACTACATTCCAAGCGATGACCCTCTGACTAAGTCAGTGAAATCCAGTGAACAGTGAGGTTCAGATTGGACAGTGATCAACCTACAAGTGTAGTTTGATCACTTTATTAGTATCCCATTGACTTCGGAGAGCTGCCAACAAGGGGTTAAATCCTCTGGTATCACAGAAATTTTATAAGTTACAAGGAAGGAACATCTGCTTCCCCCACCCTGTGTGATCACTAATCAGAATCATCCAACATAGGGAATTAAATCTCTAATACTGATATCCCCATGACATCAGAGGACCCCATCACATCAGAGGTTCCCCTATAGCACAAGTGTCAAATTGGTGGCCCTCCAGTCCTTGCCAAACTACAAGTCCCATGAGGCATTGCAAGATTGACAATTACAAGCATGACTCCCAAAGGCAGAGGCATGATGGGACTTGTAGTTTCAGAACAGCTGGAGGGCAACCAGTTTGACACCCCTGCCCTATAACATAATAGGTCTCCCCATCACATCAGAGGTCCTCCCATTGTATCAGAGGTCCCCCCATCACATCAGAGGTTTCCATAACTTCTAAGGTCTCGCTTATCATATTATTACTATTATGCAGGATTTATATAGCGCCAACAGTTTGCTCAGCGCTTTACAATATAAAGGGAGACAATACAGCAACAATACAGTTCAATACAAGAGGGTTAGGAGGGCCTGATCCTTGGAGCTTACAATTTCAGAGAGGTCTCCCCATCACATCAGAGGCTCCCCTCCTCTCATCAGAGTCCCCTGTTCACATGAGAGATTCCCCTATAACATAATAGGTCTACCCCATCACTTCAGAGGTCCCCCCATCATATCAGAGGTCCCCCCATCATACCAGAGGTCCCCCCATCACATCAGAAGTCCCTTGATCACATCAGCAGTCCCCCTAATCACATTATAGTCCCCATTCACATAACAGGTCCTTCCATCACATCAGAAATTTTCCATCATATCTGAGGTCTTACTTATCGTATTTGAGGTCTCCCCATCAAACCAGAGGTCTCTCCACCACATCAGGAGTCCCCTGATCATATAAGAGGTCCTCCTTGTCACATAGGAGTCCACCATTCACATGACAGGTCTCCTCATAATATAAGAGGTCCTCCCCATCACATCAGAGGTCCTCATTCACATGACAGGTCTCCCCATAACATAACATAAGAGGTCCCCCCATCACATCAGTTCCCCATTCATATCAGAGGTCTTCCATCACATGAGAGGTTCCCCAATCTCATCAGAGATTACCCATCACATCTGCGGTCCCTCTTATCACTTTAGAGGTCTCTATATCAAGCCAGTGGTCTCCCTACTACATCAGAGGCCCGCCATCACATCAGAGTCCCCCCCATCTCATCAGGAGATCACTCCATCATATCAGAGGTCCCACTTTCACCCTATGTGATCAATAATCAGAATAAACCATGGATTCTTCGGTCTACACAGGGAATTAAATCTTTGATAGCAGATGATGTCTCCAGCACATGAGGTCACATCAGGTCTCTGGTCTTGTACTGACTAATGTTTGTAGTATTCTATTTGAATAAAAATCCCCTTTTGTAATTTTTATAATATTTTGTATGACAGTACATTTGTGGTTAACGGATTTTGCAGTTTGCTGTCATTGTTCTCCTTTCTTATTGCACACAGAGTTGCGGGTTTTCAGTTTATTTATACAATACCATAAAAGCTGTGTCTTTTATTAGTAGTACCCTGTGTGAACCCAAATGCCACCGTGATGGAACCCAAATGGCAGCTTGGTTGAGAAACACTGGCTTGGACTATTGGATAATGCCACTCCGTACAGAGCTCATTTTGATTTAAATCCCAACTCTAACTAGAACTAGTTTTGAGCAGAGCATTTAGTAGATTGCAAGTGTACTGCAGATTTCACCTTGCTTTACCACATGACACTAGAATGAGAATTCGGTGGGGGGGGGGGGGGGGTATAGGGTACACAAAGAATTGGGGTCTACCCTTTATTCCCATAGTGGTGAGTTGTATACTTGTTTGTCATCTTTATCATCAGTATATTGTAAGAACCTTTGATCTTACAAAGAATACACAAGACCCATATGTTGAGATTCCTTCATTGGCCCAGCATGAGCTTCCAGTGCCAGCGCAAGGCAAGTATTGCGCCCCATAACCCATGGACAGTTAGCACTCCCCGAGTCCCTTCTAGCAGAATACATTTATATGATACATAGTTGGAAAATCTATGCCTTACCTGAGTTCTCCAGTGTGTATCTGGCTTTTTTATCCACTTCATGCACCCTCTTAAGTGAGCATCCTCCACTACCTCAGTGTGCACCCCAGCTCCCTTCATCCTCCTGTTTTGCTCCACAACTACAAAAACCCCTCCCACTGTGCACTCTAATGCCCTACGACTCCCCTTCCACCCATGTTCACTGATAGTTGGAGGAGTTTCGGTGCTGGTTTGTGGTGGTCCCGGGGAGGAGGAAGGAGAAGAGAAAACAGAGCCATCCTCAACTGCACCGAGCAGCACACTGCCCCACACTCTGCTGGAGCACGATGCTTGCTCTCCTTAACTTTGCCCAGCTGGACCTGCCCACACAGCCTAAGAGAGAGGAGGGATCATGCCCCTGACAGGACCAGAACGGGAGCCCCCACTGACCGATCTCCTACCTCTTCTCACCCCAAATTCTTACTAATTTTGCACCCCTGAAAATTCTGTGGGTCAACGGATGGAGCAGAGGTAATAATTTAGCAGCGCTTAATCATTACCCACTAGATCTATTCACCAAATGCATCTTTATACTGCTCATTAAAATCTGTTATTATTCACAGTTGTACAATCCAATTAAATAAGCGCTCAGTCGGTATTATTGAAAATCCGGCTGTGGTGCATGGTATACAAAAATACTCAAAACTTGCATAAAATGTCCAGTCCAGATCCACCAGTCCATTAGTGAAACAGAACCAGACCCCACGGGGTTTATTTACTAAAGCTGGAGAGTCCAAAATCAGACTCCCTTCTGCATAGAAACCAATCAGCTTCTAACCTCAGTTTGTTCAATGAAGCTTTGGCAATGAAACCTGGAAGCTGATTGGTTTCTATGCAGAAGTGAGTCTGATTTTGCACTCTACAGCTTTAGTAAATAAACCCCCACTTGTCTATAGAATCTCTAAACAATACCACTGTTATATCCAAATGGAAAACATACATATACTACTATATTGGGCCAGCGCTCCAAATCATTGGATTCAGGTGTTCCAATCACCTCCATGGTCACAGGTGTATAAAATCAAGCCCCTAGGCATGCAGACTGCTTCTGAAAATATTTGTGAAAAAATGGGTCGCTCTCAGGAGCTCAGTGAATGCAAGCGTGGTACCGTGATAGGTTGCCACCTGTGCAATAAGTCCATCCGTGACATTTCCTTGCTACTAAATATTCCACGGTCAACTGTTAGTGGTATTATAACAAAGTAGAAGCAACTGGGAACAACAGCAACTCAGCCACCAAGTGGTAGGCCAGGTAACATAACAGAGCGGGGTCAGCGCATGCTGAAGCGCACAGTGTGCAGACGTCGCCAACTGTCTGCAGAGTCAATAGCTAAAGATGTCCAAACTTTGTGTGGCCTTCAGATAAGCAAAACAACAGTGCATAGAGAGCTTCATGGAATGGGTTTCCATGGCTGAGCAGCTGCATCCAAGCCTTACATCACCAAGTGCAATGCAAAGTGTCGGATGCAGCGGTGTAAAGCATGCCGCCACTGGACTCTAGAGCAGTGGAGACGTGTTCTCTGGAGCCAGGCCTTCTCGTCAGTACCTGACCTCACAAATGCTCTTCTGGAAGAATGGTCAAACATTCCCATAGACACCCTCCTAAACCTTGTGGACAGCCTTCCCAGAAGAGTTGAAGCTGTTATAGCTGCAAAGGGCGGGGCCAACTCAATATTGAACCCTACAGACTAAGACTGGGATGCCATTAAACTTCATGTGTGTGTAAAGGAAGGCGTCCCAATACTTTTGTCAATATAGTGTATATTATATATGGGAAGATGCTGTTCTAAAGGGGGAGGATGGCAACCCTTAGGTACAGCCTCCCTGCTGGACCACACTGCAATCAGCAGCTTGGAAGAGAATGGCTGGTGTTCATTAGCCTAGCAGTTGTGATGCTGATGGACGTTTTGGGGGGCTCAACCCCCCTGACCCTCTCCCTTATCTACGCCCCTGCCCTCACTGACACATTGACAATGAGATATTTATTACTTCCACTTACACTGGAATGTATGTTACTCCTGCTGTTAGGATGTTTATTATTTTTGTGACAATGAGATGTTTATTACTCTCACTGACTATAGGATATTTATTACTCCCATTAGTGATGAGATACTGACAATGATTATTACTCTCAGTGACTATAGGATATTTATTACTCCCATTAGTGATGAGATACTGACAATGATTATTACTCTCACTGACTATAGGATATTTATTACTCCCATTAATGATGAGATACTGACAATGATTATTACTCTCAGTGACTATAGGATATTTATTACTCCCATTAGTGATGAGATACTGACAATGATTATTACTCTCAGTGACTATAGGATATTTATTACTCCCATTAGTGATGAGATACTGACAATGATTATTACTCTCACTGACTATAGGATATTTATTACTCCCATTAATGATGAGATACTGACAATGATTATTACTCTCAGTGACTATAGGATATTTATTACTCCCATTAGTGATGAGATACTGACAATGATTATTACTCTCACTGACTATAGGATATTTATTACTCCCATTAATGATGAGATACTGACAATGATTATGTATTACTCTTGATCTATTACAATTTACTACATTTTAAAAAAAATAATTTTATATACAAACTATAGAAATATTTAAATATAAAATAAATTCATTTAAATAATGTTTACGTTTGCAGGTATAATATTTAACATACAATTTAAAACTTAAAAAATACAAACATAAAGAAATACAAATATATTAAAGAAAATATAAAAGTGTATCTCCCACTGACACTGGGATGTTTACTCTTCTCTGAGTACGCAGGGTTTAGGTTTACTATAGCTGGACATGATGTTTGATGAACACACTGATGACAGGTTCTCTTTAGAAGGTCATTTTCTTGTTGAGATCAGCTGACTGTCACACAGGAAGCTGATTACACACACTTCCGCCCTTCTTCTATGCATAACACACAGAGCGGGTGATGCTACTAGGCGGGACGTCCCCCTACGTAGGAATACTCTTTATGTGGGCGGATTGGTTTTCTCTCTCTAACCAATGGAGGTTCACGTGGGCGGAGAGTGCGGGCAGTAGTGCGCCTGCGCGGTCTGTGGAACAGTCGGCCGGTAATGTGCACATGTGGCGTGCGGTATACTCGTCGGGATTCGGTTGTATCGGTGAGGGTCGTCCAGGCTCTGTGATAAGGTGAGGCCATTCACAGCTACACTATACCGGACTGGGTTTTCCCGGGAAGAGGTGAGCACGTGTGTATGACACCTGTGTGTCAGTACATGGCAGTGTGGGAGACGAGGACCGGCCATGTCAGTGAGAAGTGGTGGTGCCCAGTGGGGGGGGGGGGTGTCCGGGCACTATTACATTGGTCTGTTATGACTGCTACAAGGTTCCATACACATTATAAGGAAACCTTTACAATCTCTATTATAATTTATATTCGGGTTGGGATTGATGGCTGATTGGCCATGCAACTCGATGGCAACTTGTTTTCAACCACTTGCCCTCCTGAGGATTTACCCCCCCTTCCTGACCAGGCTATTTTTTTGCGATACGGCGCCGCGTTACTTTAACTGACAATTGCGCAGTCATGCAACGCTGACCCCAGATGAAATGTATGTTCTTTTTTTTTTTTCCCCGCAAATGGAACTTTCTTTCGGTGGTGTTTGATGGCCTCTGTGGTTTTTATGTTTTGCGCTATTAAAAAAAAAAAAAACTATTTTGAAAACATTTTTACTTTGCTATTAAACATATCCTGCAAAAAATTTTAAAATCAAGTTTTGTTATAAATTTAGGCCAAAATGTTTTCTGATAAATGTCTGCTTAGAAAAAATCCCGGTATGTGTAAATTTAAGTGGTTTACATGAAAGTTATAGCGTTTACAAATGGCGGTGTATATATACTGGAATTTATTTTCTTTATATTAGTAATGGCGGTGATCAGCGACATATAGCGGGACTCCGGCGGGCATTCTGACACTGGGGGGGGACTGACTAACTCCCACTGTGGACCCACTGACACTAATACAGTGATCTGTGCTAAAAAAAAAAAAAAAAGCACTGACACTGGGCAGGAAGGGGTTAACATTTGGGGCAATCAAAGGGTTAACTGCTGTTTTACTGTTTTGTCTTTGTGTGCTTTACTGTGTAAATGCGCTGCTTTGTATGGCTTGGGTATGTAGAGCAATACAAAGCAGCATGCTGGTAGATTTGTATTGTTTACATACAGACCTCTCCTCTGTCAGTGTTCCTCTGCAATCATTCAGTGCCGGCAGGTAATCTCAGGCTGGAAACCAGTGACTGACAGCTGTAGCCGCCAGTGGTGGTGCAGGTAGGGTGGCGCACATGCACCCCCTACCTAGACATACAAAGCCACTTGTATATACGTGATTTTTGCACAGCCCTGCAGCAGTACTTCTGCTAAGGTTGCATGACAAGTTGTACCCCATGTTTTTCAAAGACAACTAGTGGTGCACCGAAATGAAAATTCTGGTGCCGAAACTGATACCGGAAATTCAGAATACATGTGGCCGAAAACCGAACTGAAACCAAAATGTCTGTGTATGTGGGGAGGCTCCAGTTTTTTGTGTTTTGTTTTTTTTTGTTTTTTTGTTTTTTTTGTAATTTTTTTTTTTGTTTTTTGTTTTTTTCTACTTTCATTTATATTTTTATTTTTTTTAACTTGTGATTCTATTGCTATCACATAGGGGACCAATAGTCCCCTATGTGATGGCATATGAGTGACAGGTCTTCTTTCTAGGAGGTGGGGGGCAGTGTGTGCAAGGAGGGGGCAGGAGAGGAGCAGTGTATACAGAGAGGCTCCCTCACTGGCTGTCACTATATGTCGGTGCCGATTTTTTTTTTTTTTCCCTTCACTATAGCTCACAGAATTACCTATCTCTTTCCCAGGAGCTAAAGGAAACTTTGTTTCTTTTATCTCAGGAAAGAAACTAAAAGGAAACATTGTTTCTTTTAGCTGGGGGAAAAGTGACTGCTAATTGTGTGAGCTATAGTGAAGGGA
The DNA here is from genome assembly GCF_062004578.1 of Staurois parvus. NCBI lineage: Eukaryota > Metazoa > Chordata > Amphibia > Anura > Ranidae > Staurois > Staurois parvus. The sequence continues at coordinate 2,036,656 of NW_028318222.1, forward strand.
AAAAAAAAATGCAGATAATTGCGTTTAAAAAACAGTACTGACATGTAGTGACAGCCAGTCACTGTATACACTGCTCCTCTCCTGCCATTCTCTGCCGCCCCCTCACATCTCCAGTACACACAGTCTCCTGTAGCAGCTAAATTTTTCCTATCAGCAAAATGCTGATAGGGCTATCTTTGGCCGATATGTTGCGGTGGCTGAAATTTCGGTGCATCCCTAATGACAACCATTTAAATATGTACAAATCTCATTTTCTGTTTTCAGCTTTTAATAAAGCTTACCCGTGGGTGACATGAGTATCTGCTAAACGTGTAATGTTTAGGAGATATTCTACAGAGCAGCGGCCAGGGACATCACCAACGCATGCGTGGTAAATGAACGACATTCCCGCGCATGCGTGGGAGTGACGTCATCTGCGGTTCGGCCATTCAAGCAGCCGCAACCCATGCACCCAGAAGGAAGACCGGGTGAAAATGGAAGCCCTGTTAGTCCTGCTGGAGGGCTTCGTTCTATGGTAAGTCTTTTTATAATGTGCTAGTATGTGATGCATATCAGCACATTATGATATTCCCTTGCTGCAGGAAACAGGTTTTTTGTTTGTTTTTTTTATAACGCGTTTACTAACGCTTTAACCTCCCTGACGGTATTCCCGAGTGTAGCTCGGGGTAAAGTTTCAGTACCACAAGCGGTAACCCCGAGCTACACTCGGGCTTACCATGCGGCGCTGCTCCGGCATCTGTTCTTCACTTACCTTGTCTTGCGCTCCCGCGATGTCCCTCCTGCAGTGTCCCCTGCAATGTCCTCCGGCAGATGCCGGCATCTGTTATCTGGGTTCCGTTCCCTGCGACGTCGGGACGTACGGGGGACGGAACAGGCAGGAAATTTGAAAATGACAAAAAGTGACATTCACTAAATACACTAAAATCACATAGTAAAACATTACTGTATCAAACCATTTCACATACATTTTGTCCCGAGTGCTTTTGTCCTGTGCCCTGCCTGCATTTTTACTGTTTTCTGCCTGGAAAATGAGAAACGTCCATGGCATCCAAAAAGCGTCCCTTTAGGTCAAAAGCGGTTTTAGACCAGCTAGAGAACAGTGATAGTAAATCAGAACTACTTGTAGAATTGAGTGATAATGATTCGTGGGGAAATTCTTCATCAGACACTGAAAACGAATTTGCAACTTTGCTCAGTGATGTGCGAACTTGGCGCTATATTTCAAATTTCAGTGTTTTTGGTCTGATATTATGGAATTAAATTTATTATATTATTTTTTATGATTATTTATTAAATTATAATTTATGGTTTTGTGTTTCAAGTTTTATCATACCGGGGATGTTTACTAGACTCTTGTTCGGACAGATTTCAGTGAGTTATTCCTAAAAATTACAGGCCTACAATAAAAAAAAATACATATTTCCATGCAAAAAAATGTACCGCTTTGAGTCCAGAAATATGGACATAATCAGACCGCTAGAGAGGTTAAAGTTGCAGCCACTTCAGAATAGTTCATACACTACTTTGGTACGACTTTCATGCTACTTGAGTTCTATAGACTGCAATTTAAACCCTCAAAAGTCATATGAAAGTTGCACCTGAATTTTATACATGCAACAGTTGTCCATTATCATTAATGGAAGCCCAAGTTACACCCATCCAAAGTTGCCTCAAAGTTGCACTCCTTAGGCTGCTTTAACACTTGTACAACTTCAAAGTTGCCCAACTTTGGTGCAACTTTTATGCAACTGTGGGTGGGTGCGACTCGTCCCTCTGTAAAGTCGGACCCACTGTTGTGTGTAAGGCTCCATTCACACTTGTACGACTTTAAAGCTGTGCAACCTTGGGGTGTGACTTGGATGTGGCTTGTCCCTTTGCAAAGTCGGACCCACTGTTGCAGGTGCGACTTTTTTTTTTTTTTTTTTTATACAACGATTGAGGAATAAAATTGCAGTCTATGGCCCTCAAGTTGTATGAAAGTCAGGCCAAAGTAGTGCATGAATTACATTAAAGTTGCTGCAACTTTGAGTTGCACATATTGAATGGCTATTATTGGAAAACATGGGGTACGACTTCGATGTCAGAAGTCGCATGGCAGGTCGTCCAAGTGTGAATGGAGTCTAAAACATTCAGGTACATTTTTCATGCAATTTTTGAGGGATATCCTTGAAGTCTATGGCCCTCAAGTCGCATGGAAGTTGGACCAAAATCGGGTATGAACTACTTTGAAGTTGCTGCAACTGTGAGTCGCACATATATGAGTGGATATCATTGGAAAACATGGGGACCAATGGCTCCTGCTGCTGTGTCTGAGCCAATGAGGAGGGAGAGAGCCTCTGCTCTCATGCACATCGCTGGATCGAGATCAGGCTCAGGTATGTATTTGGGACGGGGGAACTGCATGTAAAAGGATTTTTTTTTTTTTTTTACTTTCATGCATAGGATGCATTAAGGTAAAAAAATCTTTTACTTTTAGAAACCCCTTAAAGTGAACACGCTCAGGTATTTTCATGAAAAGTGGCTTTCCATGGGGGCACTGGCTGAAGAGGAGGAGCACTGGCAGGGAACCTCAGAAGAAAAGGACCGGGGCTGCTCTGTGCAAAAACATGACACAGAGCAGGTAAGTATGACATGTTTGTTATTTTAATTGGAAAAAAAAAACCATGAAACAAACCTTTTAATGTCACTTTAATTATATCAATAGGTTAGTAGTTTAACTGCTTCCTGACCGCCCTATAGCAGAACTACTGCTACAGGGTTGCAGGGCTGTGCAAAATCACGTGATTTTATGTATATATACATGTGATTTTGTATTTCCAGCTACAGCTGTTGACCACAAGGTCCCAGCCAGAGATTCCCTGCCTGCATCTGGCGATCGCCGAGGACCAGTGACAGGGGAGAGGTCTGTATGTAAACAATACAGATCTCTCCGGTCAGCACCAGCATGCTGCTTTGTATTGCTCTGCATAGCAGAGCAATACAAAGCAGCATGCTTACATAGTAAAACAGCACACAGTTAACCCTTTGCCCTGATAATAACCCCTTCCTGCCCAGTTTCATTAGGACCATGTGAGTGCTTTTTATTAGCACTGATCACTGTATAAGTGTCACTGGGGATGTCAGTTCCGCCCAGTGTCAGAATGCCTGACACAGTCCCGCTATAAGTCGCTGATTGCCGCCATTACTAGTATAGAAAGAAAATGTGTGTTAGGTCCATATATGTTTGGATACAGGCACAATTTGAGTTTTTCAGGTATTTACCAAAACATTCAAGCTATAGTTATATAATGGATATGAGCTGAAAGTGCACACTCTCAGGTTTAATTTGAGGGTATGTACATCCAAATTGGAGGAAGGATTTAGGAATTACAGCTCTTAAGAGTAGCCATCCTCCTTTTTCAAGGGCCGAAAAGTAATTGGACAATTGAATCAAAAGCTGTTTCATGGCCAGGTGTGGGCTACTCCTTTGTTATTACTTCATCAATTAAGCAGGTTTGGAGTTGATTCTTTCTAAATGTTGTATTTGCATTTGGAATCTATTGCTATGAACCTACATCTTGAGTTCGAAGGAGCTGTCCATGCAAGTGAAACAGCCCATTGTAAGGCTTCAAAAAAGTAACAAATCCATCAGAGAGATTGCAGGAACATTAGCAGTGGTCAGATCAACAGTTTGGTACATTCTGAGGAAAGAAGAATGCACTGGTGAGCTCAGCAACATAAAAAGACATGGTCATCCATGGAAGACAACAGGGGTGGATGATCGCAGGATCCTCTCTATGGTAAAGAAAAACCCATTCACAGCATCCAGACAAGTGACAGACACTCTCCAGGAGGTGGGCGTATCATTGTCAGTCTACAATCAAGAGAAGACTTCAAAAAAGCAAATACAGAGGGTTAACCTCAAGGTGCAAACCATTCATAAGCCTGAAGAATAGAAAAACCAGATTAGACTTTTCCAAAAAACGTTCTGGAAAAGCATTCTTTGGATGGATGAAACTGAGATTAATCTGTACCAGAATGACAGGAAGAAAAAAGTGTGGAGAAGGCTTAGAACAGCTCGTGATCCAAAGCACACGTCATCTGTAAAACATGTTGGAGGCAGTGTGATGGCATGGGCATGCATGGGTTCCAGTGGCACTGGGTCATTGGTGTTTATTGATAAGACAGAAGCAGCCGGATGATTTCTGCAGTGTTTAGAGATATACTTTCAGCCAAATGCAGCAAAGGTGATTGGATGGCGCTTCACAGAACAGATGGACAATGATCCAAAGCACACTGCAAAAGCAACCCAGGAGCTTTTGAAGGAAAAGTAGAATATTCTGCAATGGTCGAGTCAATCACCTCATCTCAACCTAATTGAGCATGCATTTCACTTGCTTAAGGCAAAACTAAAAACAGAAAACAAAGAACAACTGAAGACCGCTGCAGTTAGAGTCTGGCAAAGCATCAGAAAGGAGGAAACCCAGTCTTTGGTAATGTCCATGGGTTCCAGACTTCAGGCAGTCATTGCCAGTAAAGGATTCTCATCAAAGTATTAAAAATGAACATTTTATTTATGATTATATTCAATTGTCCAATTACTTTTGGTCCCTTGAAAAAGAGTGGACGGCTATTCTTAATTCCTAAACCCTTCCACCAATTTGGATATACGTACCCTCAAATTAAACCTGAGAGTGTGCACTTTCAGCCCATATCCATTATATAGCTATAGCTTGAACATGTTTTGGTAAATACCTGAAAAAAACTGATAAAAAAAATAAATTTTTATCAGATTTTATTAAAATGCTTTTGGAGTACAGATCTATCTAAAGACCGTTTTCTATTTAAGATACATTAAAAATTGAGTTTATTCAGCATGAAATGGAGCTTCGTTATGTAGCATGAGGCTGTATAGTCTGCAATATTTACATTTTTGGTAAACTCAATGAATGCAAGCTGAGATAACATGCACTGCATTGATGCATTCACACAATTTCACAGTAACCATGAGAAAAAACATGAAATAAAAGCATTTGAGTAGTTCTCCAGCTATGTGTGATTAACCTAGTATCGGTTCTGATATCGCTGTTTTACTGACCTGACAGCTTATTATCCTAAAAAGGAAACCTTCATTTGGTTTGAAAATATTAAAGATTCTAACTACCAGCAAGAATGAGTCGGATTCCTTACATTTAAAGAGCACCTGTCATTTTAGATCCATCATGACAGCGCCTGTTAGCGGGCATCCACTCACCTGCTGCCGCCACGTCCCTCATCTTGTGTGTCGCTGCCGCATCACCAGCTGTACCACTAAAGAGAATGGGACAGTCGGTGAGTCAACAGCTGGTCGGAGGAGCTGCTGCGGGACGGAGATGACAGTTGCTCTTTAAAAATTATGATTTCACTAGTGATTTAAATCAAATCTACCCTGCCTGTGTCCAAATATATGTGGACCTAACTGTATATATCGCCATTTGTAGATGCTGTAACTTTCACATAAACCAATTAACTTACACGTAGTGGGATTTTTTTTTATCTAGCAAATACATTTTGGCCTAAACTTATGATGAAATTTGATTTTTTTTTTTTTTTTTAATTTTTGCTAGATATGTTTTATAGCAAAAAGTCAAAAATAATGTTTTTCTTGGGGGTTTTTTTCAGAATTGGTCTTTTTTTGTTTATAGAGGAAAAAATAAAAATTGCAGAGGCGATCAAATACCAAAAGGGCGCTCCATTTGTGGGGGGGGACATAAATTTATTTTGAGTGCAGTGTTGCATGACCGCGTAATTGTCAGTTAAAGTAACGCAGCTCCGTATTGCAAAAAATGGCCTGGTCAGGAAGGGGGCGGAGTAAATCCTCTGGAGCATGGCTGACATGTGGAAATGGTTTTTACTATTTAACATTGCATGTTTTAAAAAAAATCGTCCTCCAATAAAGATGTTGTTTCTATGTACATTTTCCTCCGTGTTATGACTCCTTAACACTTTCAAAGTCCCATAAAATACAAGAATACAGGAGATGTGCAAAGGTTGACCTCCCCAGCATTTACCAAAAACCTGAAATCTGTTTTGGGTGAAATTATTTAATCTAAAAACCTCGCAACACGATGGGTACCATAGGATGCAATATTTGACCTTCTTGACAGCACCACCAAGGTCCACAATTTTTGCATTGTGACAAGTTAAAGCGGAGTTCCACTCACTCTGTACAAAAAAAAAAATAAGTCAGCAGCTACAAAAACTGTAGCTACTGAATTTTATAAAACAGCCACTCACCTGTCACACGATCCCACGTTGCCCCCGCCGCAGCCCGTTTCACCGGCCGTCCTGTATTCCAGGCACTGCCATCTTCAGTGTGGGCACCCGGCTGTGACAGCTTGCGGCTTCACAGCCGGGTGCCCACTGTGCATGTGCGAGTAGTGCTGCGTTTCCTGAATGGCCCCTTCGTCTTCTGGGACCTGTCACATGACCCATAAGACTTCAGGAAGTGGGAGCGGGTACCTGTTATCAAATTTGGGTACCCGTAAACCACCCCCCCCCCCCCCCCGCGTCCCAAAGGTGCCAATCCTTAATGGGGAGCGGGGGGGGACCAATCTTTAAAGCGGGACTTCCCCTTTTGGGTGGAACTCTGCTTTAAGACAGGCCAATTATTTTGAATGGACTCTCAACACACCCCCAGCTGAGCTTTATAGAATGAAATGCACTGCAATGCATGGTAGTGCATTGCAGGACTCCAGTGTGGGTGCATTGATTTCATGAGTTACAGTGCCATTTGAAATGAATAGCCTAGGAGGGGTTACATTGTTTTGCATTTTATGCACACATTACTGCAATGTAAAGGTGTGGTTCCCTCCTTAGAAACTCCCGCAGCACCCCAAGTGCCAAGTCTTTGGCACTAGTTAATATGTCATATGCGCATTGACCATTACAAGGCATGATGAACATGTCATTCCTGTGCTCTCAATACCCTGGAAGTCAGTAGAGTTGGTGACTGGTGGTACTGTCAGGACAATTGTAAGGAAAGGTACATGCAGGTTTTGTAGGCTCAGTGGAAGATGGAAGGGAAAAGTGATGATAAAACAAGGAAGGGTTATAACTGTATGTATCCCATTTTGGGAGATTTTCCTTCACTTCCTGTCCCGCACCCAAAACGGGAAGTGAGAGCAAATCCCTGATTAATGATAAACAGGAAAAATAGAGAGGGTGAATATTCCTAATTGGCCATAGACCGCAATAAAACCTGGGCTCTACCTTCTCTCCACTATGTCCAAAACTTTAAAAAAAAAAAAAAAAAGTTTGCCTTTAGTTATACTTTAAAGTAGAGCTCCAGGCAAAAACTTCTTTACATTTACTTGTTGCTGATTTCCTACCTTCGCTGAATGTCATCCATCTTCTGTTTCACTCAGTAATTGCTCTGATATAACCTATTCATTTTCAAATCAGACTGTTAATGCTCTTTGATTTCCTATTTGTAAGAACGGTGGCTGCTATGACCCCTATTCCCCCAGCCACTGGTTTTGGCACATCCCTTCTGTAATTCTTTCTCCAGGAAGCAGTGATGTAATTCAGCCCCATTTGCAGTGGTGGGCAGACAGAGACTAACACATTCAACAAGTACAGGCCTAGTGTACCCACCCACATTCAATATAATTCCCTGTGGTTGATGGGAACTGTAGTTTCCTTTTACTACACAGAGCGAAGGGATGTAATCCTTGCTATTACACCACCTCCTTGGCAGAGTAGATGCTGTTATCTTTTGAATTTTGAGGTCATGAAAATTCAGTTAGACTTTTCTCCTAAATGGTAAGGATTTTCAACATTTTGTTAACTGTTTTGTGTAGGAGGGGTGTACTAAATGGTGTTTTGGGTTTTTGTGTTTTTTGGGTTTTTTTTCCTATCCCTGAGTTCTTCTTTAAGGGGTCAGTTCATAATTTATTGGAAAAAAAAAAACACCAAAAAATAAATTTTTTGCAGATAAATATCTGCATGCATTTATTTATTTTCTAAGAAGCCTTCAGAGCATTGCACCTGCGATCAACAGATGTCAGGATAGCTGTCTCCCCGTACCTTCTGTACAGGCAGGCAGTTGAACTGCAGGAAGATCGGTAAATTACAAGAGCGCTCATCGGCTCCCTCGCAGTTAACAAGAACAACAACCTGTCTGCCGCAATGGCAGACGGTACTTGTAGTTCATTCACAGGATCCCCCACCTGTTTTCACAGAGAGGTGGGTGGATCAGGTTGTAAATATGGGTATAACATGTTCAGAAAGGTGAACTTGGCCTTTAAGATCCATACTGCATTCACTTTTTTTTTTTTTTTTCTTCCAAATTTGTAGCAGTACACTATGGGCCTATCCACACAGCTATGTCTTGAGCCATAGTGTAAACCCAAAAGGAAAAAAAAACTACATCCAAGGTCAGATTTCTATCTTTAATTTAGGCAGTTGCTTGTAAACAAAGGGGACCTTTCTGATGTTTGTGAACACTGAGGAGAGCGCATTACATGTATGGCTTTAGATTTGTGTGAATGTTTACATTTGTAGCATGTAAATGGACATGATCATATGGACTACCCATGCCGAATAGTAAATTCAGGGACAGGGAAGATGTATACGTAAACTATGTGTAGGCGGATGCAGCACAGGTGCAGAATGACTGAAGGCTGAGATGATTCTGCGCCACTGCCAGCAAGATCTTGCGGAAATGTATTTGAGGAAGATTTCTGGAGTGCAACGATGACTCTGGACAAGTGTAACTGGAGTTGGCCTTGTAAATGCTGGAGGGTCAGAGGATTTCCACTGGAGCAGAATTTCTGGTTTGCTGTAGTACATAACAAACCTGTTTGAAAATATAAATCTATCTAGATATTCCAATTTTCCCTAGCAAAGCCGAAGATGGGTCCAAACTCAGCCATTAGCAGATCTCCCCATACAAAACTGCAATGTATTGGCCAGAATGTTGGGATCCATGGACGATCCAAGCCACGTGTTCTTTCTGACACTTGACAAATTAATTGGGGTTCACCCTTTGCAGTCTGCACAGTAAGGTGTGATCCGTGCGCAAAACGTTTTTATTGTGCGAGGATTCTAATAGATGGCAGTTCTACCAGTAGTCTATCACAGGTCCATTCTCTACAGTGTTCCACTTCTACCTGGATATATACAAATGTTATTGCAACAGTCAACATTCACTATATAATAAATAGAAAAAAACTGAAGGTGGTGTTGGTGTGATACTTGGTCCTTCCAGCAGGTGGGGCCATAATCAGGAGATTCTGTGCAGTTGGATGATCTGGATTGCCCTTACATTTTCCAGATTTATTTTTTAATCTGGTTTGTGTGGAACTCCATATAGAATTGCAATGTGAGTGCAGTAGGCTGATAAAAAAAATCTCAGCTGCTGAGGCCTTTTTTTCTTATGTATTGTGTAGGCCTCAGGATTGTGTGTTTTGTGTTTTTACTAGAATTGTAGGGTTTTGTTGCTAGCAGAAGCATGCATTAGTGGTGAACCGTAATGAAAATTCTGTACTGAGACCAAAAATTCAAGAAGCAATAGGCCAAAAACCGAAATGGACAGTTTAAAAAAATTAAAATATTTTTGTAAAATTTTTATGTATAAGCACTTGGCCGAAACTGAAATAGACAGACCGTTATAAATAAATAATGCATTTAAAAAATATATTTTTTTGTTAATTTATTTTTTTTTACTTTTTAATTTTATTGAAGGCGGGCACTGGATTAGAGCATCGGCCATAGAGACCAGCCATTATCGGCACTCTTCCCACCCCGCCCCCCTCCCTATTGGCAAAACACTAATAACCCTATTTTGGCCAATATATTGGTGCATTGCTAGCAAACATGGATTTATTTTTTTTCCTTGCTTACTTTATATCCTTCTTAAAGTGTACATTTAAAGTGCACCTTTCCATGCAAACATTGAGCAACTTCTATGGTTGCCAGTGGCCTACATCCTCAAAAATATCTGTTCACTCCCTACTGAAATGTTCACTTTAAACAACAAAAAAAAGTAATGGTAACACAAAAAATAGTAATTTCTTTTCCTCTAACAATGGTTTCTAATTCAGTTCTACTTGGCTGTGGAATTCTAAACATGGACAGTGCCAAGTGGGAGCTAATATTGAAATTTGTGTACATTTGAAATAGAATTCTTCTATTGAAAAGTTTATAGTTCTTCCTTGATGCACCATGCTCGGATACGTTAATAAACATCCTCGCATTGAGAGCCACTGGGCGACATTTTTCATGACTGCTACATATCAAACCTGGCTGTTACTGACTGCTCAGATTCCTGCATTTAGAAACCAACCAGAATGGTTCCTGGTCATGTGGTCATTATGTCAGCTATGATATAGCAATCACATTGAATCTGGAGACTTCTCTGACCAAATAAGCCTACAGCAAACAAATTGCACTGTAACCTTTTATGATCCTTTAAGTTATCTGTAAGGGTGGGAAGGGATCATTTCCAATGACCACAACTGTAAGAAGTATTCTTCCCACTGACCTTCACACTAATGTACTGTGAGATGTAAGATGACCCTGAGGTCATCACAGAGGACAAGGGGGCACGCTACGTCTGGAGGAAAAGAAATGTAATCTCCAAACGTGGAAATGTTTCTTCACAGTGAGAGCTGTGAAAATGTGGAATAGACTCCCTCAAGAGTTGGTTCTGGCCAGCTCAGTGGATTGCTTTAAAAAAGGCCTGGATTATTTTTTGGATACACAGAATATAAATGGATTCTAACATTTATAGTTCGGGTTCATCCAGGGAATATCTTATTGCCTCTCAGGGATCAATAAGGAATTTTTGCCTTTGCAAGAGCAAATTGGATCATGCTTTGCTGGTGCTTTTTTTTTTTTTTTTTTTTTTTTTTTTCCTGGATCAACTGTGGGTGTAGGATTATAACTTTTTTTTTTTTTGAACTAGATGGACGTTTGTCTTTTTTCAGCCAAACTATGTAACTATAATGATTATTAGCAAGGGTGCCCATCCAGCCAAAAAAATAATAAATGCACATATTTTTGCAAAAGAAAAAGTGCACTTATTAGCAGGCAGTGACTTGAGGGTACAGTGCCATGCCCCCCCCACACACACACACAGACACACACAGACACACACAGTGCATGAGCCAGTCTAATGCAGACAGTTGATGTAAGGGTGCACTCCTCTGGTGGGGACCCTGGTGTAAGGGGGCACTCTGGTGGGGACCCCTGATGTAAGGCACAGGTTCTGTTTAATCATCCTATTCTAATGATGGCCTAATACATATTAGTGTTTCCAGATTGTGACACTGTCAGTGACTCACACAGTGTTGACATTCTGCCTCCCTTTTTTTTTTTTTTTTTCTACTGCACCCCCATATCAGAAAGGCTAGATCCGGCTCTGGGTGCGACAAGAACCATATTCCAAAAGATGAGGTTAGCCTGTACAGTGTTGTTTTTGTTTAATAAAAAAAAGACATGCTTGCTCTGTGCAATTATCTTGTACAGAAAGCACAGTATTTTACTTATCTAGCAGTCTCTGCTGGCAATGTCGCCTTCTCCTTGCTCCAGGTGTCTCCTTACCAAGCTGGTGCACATTTCTGAGCCAGACTGTGTGCTTCCCTAGTCTCACACAGAGCCTGTAATCTATGCCCTCCACTCCCTTCTTACAGGACAGCAGGAGCCTATGGCGCTCAGTGTCTTCTGTGAAAGGCAGATGTGTTGCGTTAAAGTAAAAAGAAAAAACTTTTAGACTTTAGAATTACTTTAACTTTGCTTCACTATATGGCCAAAGGTTTGTAGACAACTGACTGTCACACCTATGTGAGCTTATAGGAGTTCCCATTCCAAAAGTATGCGCATTTATATGGAGTTGCCTCCCCTGTTCTGCGAAGGATTTCAATGAGATTTTAGAGTCTCATTGAGTACTGTCCGTGATACTTTTTTTTTATTTGCACTAACATACAATTTTGAGGACAATCTTTCAGGGAGTGTCCCCTTCTTCAGGTCTAAGCAGTACTGAAACAAAGATTTAGCAGAATGTTAGAGATGTAGGGGATGGGGAAAAAAATCATATTCAATCATTATCCAACAGTTTTATGACTGTCAGCTCAAGCATGACTGCCTCTGCTAGTGTTGTCTCCCCCCCAGACTTTGCTTTTGCTGTGTCTTATCTCTGTTTTTTTTTCCCATCCCCTACATCTCTTCTAACATTCTGCTAAATCTTTGTTTCAGTACTGCTTAGACCTGAAGAAGGGGACATTCCCCGAAAGCTTGTCCTCAAAATTGTATGTTAGTGCAAATAAAAAAAGTATCATGGACAGTACTCAATTGTTCCTGTCGCAAATGCACTAATACGGCTACAATCACCTCAAGCAGAGGTGATTGTAGCCGTATTAGTGCATTTCTCATTGAGAATTTTTGTCCATTCGAATGATCTGGCTATGTCCTCTATGTGTCCTGCTCTCTGTGTATCGCACTTCAGGAGATGTTGGCACTCTATAAATCAATACTCATAACACTCAAGAAGTGAAGTATATTTTAATTGCCCAGGGTATGACGCCAGGACAGAGATATCTTGCAATACACTATACAGACAGCGCTCCAGAATCACGGCATGCAGTCCATTTACCATCCAGCTTTTCCTCGTAGTGGGCCTTGTGTGCCAAAGGGTCTGAAATGAGACCTGTGTCCATCACTTTATTGCAGATCGAACTGTTTTCCACTACAGATTTTAGTCTGGCTGCCATGGAGCAACGTAGACTGTTCTTCTTTAGTGCACTGTTTTAAATGACGACAGCTGGGCTTTGATTGGCCTGGTGTGAATGGGCCGGGAAAAATGTTTGCCTTTAAGTCTTACCTTTTTAAATTATTGAAGAATCTCATGTGCAGTTGAGCCGCTTGTTTGGAATGACTGAAGTGTCCATGAGCTTATAGCAGAAGAAGGAATGCCAGGGCTGTACAGCGTACAATGGTGCTGTAGTTCCGTGCATATTACGTACCTGGCAGCGGAAGGTTTAAGCCAAACTCCATTTTCAGCAGCAAATTCAAAAAGTGGCCCAGCAATCCTAAACATAACGCTTTTGTTGCAGTACACACCTATCTCTGATGCTGTCCTCTGCAGAAGATCCACTCCATCCCAGTACAGGTCTTCAAGGTTAAGTCAAATTTGAAATTGAAGTTTTGCATTAAGAGCCTCATAGTACAATGTCATGTGACACAACACATGCTTTTTTCCCATCTTTTCCCATCTTTTGTGGCATGCCGCATTGGGCAGCCCTTCAAAGCACAAAAACTTAGTGCAGGCTGTATATTTTTTTTTTTTTTTTTTTTCCAGAGAACTCAAACCCTTCTGTGATGGGTGCGGAGGGGTACCATACAAAACGGATGGCATCGCAGTGCACCAAAGCACATGTGGTGCATTTCCTCAATGGTCTGGTGTGAATGGGTTGTTGGGCAAAGAACTGTGTATTTTCAGTGAGAGTGCATTTTGGGTTATTTTCGTGGTGCTTACCTCTGTCTTGCTCAGGCATTGGTCTAGTTTGATGGGTATTTGTTCACTCATCACTTAGGCCCCTTTCACATTGGGCAGACTCCATTCTGATCACCAGGGGATCTGCTCATGGATCCCCTGCCGATTGGAGCAGAGCAATGGGAAGATGCATCCGTGTCCCCTCAGTTTCTGTAGAGTGGACACTCGGTGAACAGCTGGGAGTAAAAGGACTCTGCTGTCTGTTTACACCCGACTACCTTCCGATCCAGTCCACCTAAGTGGACTGGAGTGTTGAGACAATCTGCTCCTGACGCCAGAAGAAGATGGTGTTGCAGGACCCAAGCTGTGGCCACAGATTGGCGAGTCACAGCAAAACACTGGATTCAATGGGCAGGTGAGTATGTTACTTGAGGAAAACCCAGCATAACAGATATGGAAGGGAAAAAAGGGGGGGGGGGGTTGTGGTGATCCTCTTTAAATATGTGTTTTTATTTTGTGCTTAAATGTTCCCCCATGGTTTCTGATAAATTAGGTTTTTATTAGGCTACTTTCTTGATGTATAGAAGATACTGCTCCTTTAGAAGAATTCTTACGGAAATGACAACAGTCTGAGTGATTCACCTTCATTCTAGAATTCTTTTGTGCTTTTATTAGGAAGATCTCCTATTTCCTGTCTTCCTGATGCAAACCAAATAGATCCTACAGGTCTGTCTCTCCAAAGCTTATAAACCATTTCCTGCCCTTAGAGGAAGAGCTTGGCGCCTGCGATTTTCAAGTTAAAAATGTAACTGTCTTTTGTCGGCGTTCCAACAAATGTAAGGTTTTTCTCTCGTGTGGATTTTGTTATGCTCTCAGGTTTTAGAACGAATGACTTATGGACTTGGTACTGATTAAGCACTAATGGTGTTATTCAGAATAGATCTTTTCTCCAAGTTTAGAACTATAGCGACCATCCTGGAAGCATAGGGGTTCTCTGTGGTCACCAATCTGGAAGCACCTGTCGTCTTGAATAGGCAAAGTGAGGCTCTTTAATAGCACTGTAAAAAAGATCAGTGGTATGCAGAAGCCCAAAGCAGCCAATCCTAATTTAATTGTATGTAGACCCTAAATCTGTATTTTATCATGTTTAGCATCCTGTATCTGTATACAGTATCCTTAAGGAAATCATTATTGTACAGTTCAGGACACTGGAATCAATTATTCGACCATGGGTTACATGCTGCTACCCTCAGGTGAGTGGGAAGTGGCTAAAGCTTTGCTGGCACTGCCCCTCTCATTGTACCCATATAACGCCACACTCTGTGAAGCTACAGTATTTTTTGGATCACTTAACCTAGATGTACATCCTGGAAACTGTATCCAGACACTGCAGTAGCCGGGCCAGCCTTTAATATTTACTTAGGGCACTGGATCCTGCGTTCAGGGCTCATTTTGGTACGTGGTGCAATGAGTGAGTTAGCTACAGGTTACTATCCACATCCATAGCCGTGGTCCATTCCTGTGGCACCCAGGCACTATGACGAGCGAAGACCCCCCCCCCCCCCACCAGATGAGACCAGTGATTGAAACAAAGTTTACCTGTACCATACTCGTTCCTGGCTATATATATTTTGCTGGATCATTGTGTGTGTGTGTGTGTGTGTGTGTGTGTGTGTGTGTGTGTGTGTGTGTATATATAATTAATTATACAAAGCACTTCATGGGTATGTAGTTCGGAGTGCCTTGTAAAAACAGTTATCTTGGAAATTTGGTAGTGAATGCAGGGTCCTAGGTTTAGTAACACTATCTATATCTGGTCTTCCTCACAGTATAGTACATGAAAATTCAATTATTTTAGTAAATATAAACTGCTAAATACCTTTTTCCCATCAGCAGTTGAGCATTCTTGTGACTTATATCAGTGTCCAGCCGAGCACTGGTTAAAGCTTGTAGGAGGAGTTTCTCTTTCTGCTCAAGGAGGATGCGAAACACCTGACCTCTGTCTGGACAGTGCTGATTGGCCCTTTGCTGATCACATGCACTCTCCCAAGGGAAAAAAAAACCTCTCTGGCAATATTCACAAAACTGAGCATGTGCAGAGTGTCTCCACACGATATGTCTTATCAGGAGATAAGGGGGGATCAGAGAAGTCAGGATTAAGCAGCATTTTTAAACCGTGCAGAGGATTAACCCCTTAGGTTCCACAGTGAGTATAACAAGCATGCTTTGCTGCACATACAGAATGATTTTACTGTTGAGTTTAGTAACCCTTTAATAGTATTTATTGAACAAAGTTGGGTATAGCCACTGTATCTTATAAGAAGGGCCTCCCTCTATAGTAGAGTGTGGTACACACATAGTGTTTACATATGATTTCGCCATTCTCTGTAGACTAACCCTGATGGAGGCCCATCCTCTGACATGTGTTGGATGTATCTGTTTTTCTTGTTTAGTTAATACTATAAGGCCTCGTTCACACTGTTGTGAAAATGTTACTGATGTTCTTGCACGTGTTTTCTGGGAGAAAAGTTCTGCGTAATCGGTAAAATACTTGCGTAAAAATGATTTTAAATGGATAAAGACATGTATGTGTACGTAACTTGTTTTTATAATTTTCTTTTCCCCTTTGTTTAGACTTAATTTACGTGCTTACAAATGAGTCTACTTGTATATGTGAAAGCGTGTAAAGCGCGTGTTCTAAGATGCACATGTTTGGATTCTATGTTATGGATCATGTTTACACACCTGTGTGACTACCTCTATTTTAAAAAAAAAATGCAGCTACATTCAGATCCATGATTAAACACTTGTATATGTGTTTTTATACGGTCATGTGAATGAAGCCTAAACAGATTTCTGAGTGAGATTGAGTGAGTTCTTATTTGGTGCTGCCAACTACATGCCCATAAAATCCTTTGGCAGGTAAGATGGTTCCTGTAAATGTATTTTATTTGTTTATCCTTTTTCCTAAGGTTTTGTAGTAACTGATTTGTATATGGTGGTATTGGAAACCTATGCCATGTTTTGTTTCCCTAGCCTCATTATATTACATACGCCTTTAGTTAGGAGTATAGGCTGTCTGGGTTTAATCTCAGCACAACACGTGGATTATCCTTAATCTGACTGGCCACAGGTTTACAAATCTCAATGTCACACAGGCCAGCTGCTATTACATCCGATTTTTCTCTGACTGTAGTTATAGGCTGTCAGTGTAAGAGCTGCATGTCTCTCTACAAATATTTGTTGCATTTCAGCTTAGTTTGTGCAATTTCAAGCGAAAAAAGCTTTCATTTCTTAAAAAGGGTTTACTCCTTTCCCTTGAGATGTGGCTACTGCCCATTTAACCTTTTTGTTAGTTATAGAATGACCTTTTTTTTTTTTTTCCTGCTGGGTTTAGGATTGCAAGGAAACCGTGACCTCTTTTGGTTTGCAATTATTATACGCTGCCCCAAACTACCTCACCGACCTGATACCCAAATACCATCCAACCCGTAATCTTCGCTCCTCACAAGACCTCCTACTTTCTAGCTCCCTGGTCTCCACCTCCCACGCCCGACTGCAGGACTTCTCCAGGACTTCCCCCATCCTCCTGGAACTCACTACCCCAATCCATCAGACTGTCACCTACACTCCTCACCTTTCGGTGCACCCTAAAAAAACCATCTCTTCAGGGAATCCTACCCCACCCTCACCTAACAGCCGATCTCCACTCCTCCTACCACTCCATCCCCCACAGCCACTTCCTCCTGTACCACTTTCCCCTCCCTCCTAGATTGTAAGATCGAAAGAGCAGGGCCCTCGAACCCCTCGTGTATCACACTGTATTGTTTTGTTACTGTATTGTCTCATGTTCTGTCCCCCACTATAATGTACAGTGCTGAGCAAACCTTTCTGACACTATATAAATACTGTATAATAATAATTTAATATTAGATAATTTATATATACTTTTTTTTTATTAAAATATATATTATATTTTATTTTTTATATATATAAGAATCTCCCTTTTGCAGCCTGAAATGAAGACAGATATCATTTTTGTTTTACTCAGTGCAACTTTATACCATCAACATGTCAGAAAAACAATTCAAAAACAGAATTGCAGAGTTGAAAAAAGGATCACACTCCCCCCTCCTGAAAATGACTGAAAACTCAATCAAATGTAGCTAATTGCCTCAGTGGCACAAAAAGCCATTTGACTTTCTGCTGTGGTCATTTTGATTAGCACAGCATGAAAGGTTTTCCTGGAGCATTTCAGTCCCTGGTAGTGCAACTAAAGCAAACAATCAACTATGGGTGGCAAGGCATTGTCAAAAGATCTCTGGGATAAAGATGTGGACAGGCACAAGTCAGGAGATTGATATAAACATTTTTTTAAAGGTTTATCATTGCCTAGAAGCTCAGTGAAGTCTATTAAGAAGTTGAAGGTATTTGGTACAACACAGACCCTCCCTGGATCAGGACGTTGCTGAAACTGGATGAAAGAGCCAGGAGGAAACTGGTCAGAGAGACTATAAAGAGGCCTACAGCAACTATGAAGCAGTTGCAGGAATTTATGACAGAGAGTGGTCGTTGTGTGCATGTGACAAAATATCACAAATTCTCCATAAATGTGGCTTGTATGGGAGGATTGCAAGAAAAAAGCCACTCATCAAGAAGGGCCATATGCAGCTATGACTGAGCTTTGCCAAAACACATCTTGAGGATTCTGAGGTCACATGGAAAAGGGTGTTATGATTAGGTGAGACTAAAATTTAATTATTCGGCCTCAATACTAAACAAGATGTCTGATGGAAATCCAATCCAGCTCACCATCCAAAGAACACCATTCCTACAGTAAAGCATGGAGGTGCTGATTTCCTGTTATGGGGGGTTTATCTGCAGCAGGGACTGGAGCACTTGTCAAGATAGAAGGAAAAATGGATGGGGGAAAAAAAACATCAAATTCTTGAGGAAAATCTGCTGCTTTCTGCCAGAAAGTGGTCAGGTTTACCTTCCAACATGACAATGACCCAAAGCACACAGCAAAAATGGCCACACAGTGGTTGGTGGTCTGTGAAATGACGTGAAGACTGCAGTCCACAAATGGCCATCATTAAATTTAACTGAACTTGAGCATTTCTGCAAAAAGTGGATACAATTAGTAGACCTATCCCAACAGACTAACGGCTAGAATTAAAGCAAAAGGTGATCCTTTTTCCAACTCGGCGACTTTTGTATTTGAATTTTCTCTATTTTTTTTCTGATATGTTGGTGTCATATCTTTCACTTGGATGTTATAAGTTGCACTGAGTAAATACAGCTGGATAAAACAAACTGCGTCCATCTTCATTTCAGGTTGATTATTTTAAAGGGGGTTGATTCTGTGTGTCTGTGTATGTATGTATATATAATCTCATGGTGCAGACCCACCCAAAACAGGAAGTTCAGTTTTCTGCATCCCCTCCACCCTCTTTCATGTTTTTATCACATTTAAATTTTTTTGTGGCTGGGACAGGTACGTAGTTTTGTTAGCATAGGCAATCCGAGTGGACGTTGAAGAGCGTTCCCCCTCCCCCCCCCCCCCCCCCAACAGTACTAAATTTCTAGTGAGTCTGAGGATATTCCAGGTTGCCAAAAGAGGTTCATATTAGAACTTTTAGACTTTGCTATGAATCATTATTTTTGGTTCCATAAAATGTTCTACCACCAGTTTAGAGGAGTGGCCATGGGAGCTAAATTTGCTCCCAAGTTTGAACTTGTTTATGGCCAGATGGGAAGAAGACAATCTATTCGAGAGAATGGCTGGAATTGTGTTTCTGCCGGCGATATATCGATGTCTTACTTCTCTGGCAAGGCAGTGAGGAAGTGTTAAACAATTTCTTTGTTACTTTAAATAACCATAATCTCAATATAAAATTGACGTATACGTACAACCGTAAGGAAATCCATTTTTTGGACTTAACTCTTATTAATGATGGCACCAAGATTGTCACCAAATCTTTCTTTAAGTCCAGTGAGAGAAACCGCTACATTCCTATGGATAGCTGTCGTCATCCCCCTTTTGGCTTCGAAACCTCTTTTAAGGGCCAGTTTCTGAGAATATGAAATGGAGATCCTCAGAGGTAGATTCCTTGAGAGAAGATATCAATTGTTGTTGGAGTTGGCTATTAAAGAGACAGCTGACATGGACAGATCATCTTTACTAACTGCTATGAGGGAAAGTAGGCCCTATAAAGTCTGTCCCTTAATTTCTAATTTTTCTGTTCAGTACAGAGAAATAGAGAAAATTTTCAAGAATTGGAGAGTCAAAGATGACCCGGTTTTGGCAGGTTTTTTTACCTGACAAACGAAGTCATTTTTTCAATGGGCACAACATAGCCCCCAACATAGTTGATCTGCCTAAAGAAATTCCTTTAGTTGAAATGCCTAAAGATGTTGAATTCTTTCACTTCCCATTCTACTGGAAAAAACTATAAGATTGATTCTCTGATTACTTGTAACAGCAAATATGTGGTATATCTTTTGGAATGTGCTTGTAAGAAGCAGTATATAGGTAGAACCACTAGGAGGTTGAGGGATCTCTTAAGAGAACATCTTTATAATGATAGAAAATGTTCTTCAATTCCCTTCTTATCTAAACACTTTAGGAACCATCATCGTAAAAATCCTTCTGGTTTGAAATTTGTTGGAATATGTCTCATTCGTCCCCATTGGAGGGAAAACCAACAAACGTAGGGCAGTATCCATCCGTGAGACAAAGTGGATTTATGAAAGGCTGGCACTGTGTGGAAGCAATCGGCATCGCTAATCTGAAAAAGGGACCAAGAGAAGAAGGGGGCTGTCAGTGGTGGGCTTCATTTTAAGGTAAGTTTCACATAATGTGCTAGTATCGATGCATACTAGCACATTATGACATTGCCTTTTTTTCCTTTTTTTTTTTTTTTCCTTTTTTTTTTTTTTTTTTCATCCAAGTGGCTGATATTGAAAATTCCAGATTATTTAAGATCACTAGAGATGTATTGCACTTATAAGACACCTGCATGGCACACAGGCTTTAACCTAGATAGCTAGCTGCTGGAGATAAAGAGTGAGCTGAAATGTTATATGTAACATATACTGTGAGAGTCTATCATTAGATACAGTGTCACCCGGCTCTGACCTGACACTGGCTTCCATCCCAGCCATTTCCTAAGGTTGCGTTACTCAAATTTCACTGCAAAAAGCTGCTAATCAAGCACACTTGGCAAATATCATCTGGCCAAGTATTAAAGAGCTATAATCAACATACAACACATAAACCACGGTGTCCATAAATGTTATTGGATGTGGCAAGTGTTTAATAGGGGTGTTGTACTATTAAAAAAAAAAAAAAAAAAGAGAGAAGAAAATCTGCTTACAGGCTTTGTATAATACAGGTCAAATATGTAACAATACAAACTAAAGTGGAATTTTATGTATATTATAAAAATGGGTGAAAAGGAAGGATTTTTAATGCAGAAGACATGCTTTGTCTCTTCTGAATGAAACATGACGACCTGCCGTTGTCCCCATACAATGAGCTGCCACACGTAGTTCACTGTAGAGATCCCAATGCTGAAACCCACTAAACTGCACGTGTGCAGGAGTGAAATATCAGCCCAGCCAATGAAAGTGTCTGTTGCACAATACCTGGAAGCCAGCCACTCAAAGATGTCAGCGGCCAGCGGGGAGCTCCAGTATGTCACCTTGCTGGAGCCAAGTTGAGTATAGTTCCACTTTTGCAGCTCTGTATTGATGAATACATCATTAACCACTTGGCATCGGCGCCTTTCGGCCCTTTAAGGGGTTTTAGATGCCAAGATGTGGTGTGGGGTTTGTGATCATGTGACCACTGTGATTGGCTGTCACAGTGGTCTCATGATCAGAAAGCACCTGATCTCAAGTAAAGATTGGGAGCTCTCCATTAGCCACCAGTAACTGTCGGGAGTGCGTACAGTGCATGCTCTCAGCACAGTCCTGTGTTCTTTGGGAATGCATATATGCGGCGTCTTGGTGTTTAAATCAACCCGCCGAGACGTGGCATATATGCCTGTGGCTGGCAGGAAGCAGTTAAATGCATTTTCATTTGACTGCCTGCAGTGAATTTGATTTGGTGTCAGCCTCTTGCAATCTACTGTATAGCAGAGCTTAGAGATAGGGAGGGAGAAGCAGCAGAAGGAGCTCAATAGGTGTACTGCAGTACAACAAACATGCTGATAGGAGGAGAAAGTAGAGTGACGGAGTGATGAGCTCATTAGTGAGCCACTTCTCTTTTCACTTTTCTGTTACAGGGTAGGGGTGGGAAGAGACCTGTAAGTGAAATTGATACTGCAGCAGAGGTAGATCAGGTCTATGCTTCAGTCAGGACAGACTGTGCTCTATAAATCTCAGGACTGGCTAGCTAGAAATAATCCATTTGGCTGGTAAAATGTATCACAAATATATATTTCAGCTGTGTATTTAGCCTGAAGATAAACTCTCAAACAAAATGATATATACAGTCAGGTCCATAAATATTGGGACATCGACACAATTCTAACATTTTTGGCTCTATACACCACCACAATGGATTTGAAATGAAACGAACAAGATGTGCTTTAACTGCAGACTGTCAGCTTTAATTTGAGGTTATTTACATCCAAATCAGGTGAACGGTGTAGGAATTACAACAGTTTGCATATGTGCCTCCCACTTGTTAAGGGACCAAAAGTAATGGGACAATTGGATTCTCAGCTGTTCCATGGCCAGGTGTGTGTTATTCCCTCATTATCCCAATTACAATGAGCAGATAAAAGGTCCAGAGTTCATTTCAAGTGTGCTATTTGCATTTGGAATCTGTTGCTGTCAACTCTCAAGATGAGATCCAAAGAGCTGTCACTATCAGTGAAGCAAGCCATCATTAGGCTGAAAAAACAAAACAAACCCATCAGAGAGATAGCAAAAACATTAGGCGTGGCCAAAACAACTGCTTGGAACATCCTTAAAAAGAAGGAACGCACCGGAGAGCTCAGCAACACCAAAAGACCCGGAAGACCACGGAAAACAACTGTGGTGGATGACCGTAGAATTCTTTCCCTGGTGAAGAAAACACCCTTCATAACAGTTGGCCAGATCAAGAACACTCTCCAGGAGGTAGGTGTATGTGTGTCAAAGTCAACAATCAAGAGAAGACTTCCCCAGAGTGAATACAGAGGGTTCACCACAAGATGTAAACCATTGGTGAGCCTCAAAAACAGGAAGGCCAGATTAGAGTTTGCCAAACGACATCTAAAAAAGCCTTCACAGTTCTGGAACAACATCCTATGGACAGATGAGACCAAGATCAACTTGTACCAGAGTGATGGGAAGAGAAGAGTATGGAGAAGGAAAGGAACTGCTCATGATCCTAGGCATACCACCTCATCAGTGAAACATGGTGGTGGTAGTGTCATGGCGTGGGCATGTCTGGCTGCCAATGGAACTGGTTCTCTTGTATTTATTGATGATGTGACTGCTGACAAAAGCAGCAGGATGAATTCTGAAGTGTTTCGGACAATATTATCTGCTCATATTCAGCCAAATGCTTCAGAACTCCTTGGATGCTGCTTCACAGTGCAGATGGACAATGACCCAAAGCATACTGCAAAAGCAACCAAAGAGTTTTTTAAGGGAAAGAAGTGGAATGTTATGCAATGGCCAAGTCAATCACCTGACCTGAATCCGATTGAGCATGCATTTCACTTGCTGAAGACAAAACTGAAGGGAAAATGCCCCAAGAACAAGCAGGAACTGAAGACAGTTGCAGTAGAGGCCTGGCAGAGCATCACCAGGGATGAAACCCAGCATCTGGTGATGTCTATGCGTTCCAGACTTCAGGCTGTAATTGACTGCAAAGGATTTGCAACCAAGTATTAAAGTGAAAGTTTGATTTATGATTATTATTCTGTCCCATTACTTTTGGTCCCTTAGCAAGTGGGAGGCACATATGCAAATTGTTGTAATTCCTACACCGTTCACCTGATTTGGATGTAAATACCCTCAAATTAAAGCTGACTGTCTGCAGTTAAAGCACATCTTGTTCATTTCATTTCAAATGCATTGTTGTGGTGTATAGAGCCAAAAATGTTAGAATTGTGTCGATGTCCCAATATTTATGGACCTGACTGTGTGTGTGTGTGTATATATATCTATATGTACAGTCATGGCCGAAATTGTTGGCACCCTTGATATTTTTCCTGAAAATCAAGTATTTCACACAAAAAAGGTATTGCATTAACACATGTTTTGCTATACACATGTTTATTCCCTTTGTATGTATTGGAACAAATATAAAACAGAGGCAGAAAAGCAAATATGACATAATGTCACACAAAACCCCAAAAATGGGCTGGACAAAAGTATTGGCACCCTTAACTTAATATTTGGTTGCACACCCTTTGGAAAACATAACTGAAATCAGTCGCTTCCTATAACCATCAATAAGCTTCTGACACCTCTCACCCGGAATTTTGGACCACTCTTCCTTTGCAAACAGCTCCAGGTCTCTCTTATTGGAAGGACACCTTTTCCCAACAGCAATTTTAAGATCTCTCCACAGGTGTTCAATGGGATTTAGATCTGGGCTCATTGCTGGCCACTTCAGAACTCTCCAGCGCTTCTTTGCCATCCATTTCTGAGTGCTTTTTGACGTATGTTTGGGGTCATTGTCCTGCTGGAAGACCCAGGATCTTGGACGCAAACCCAGCTTTCTGACACTGGGCCCTACAGTGCAACCCAAAATCCTTTGGTAATCCTCAGATTTCATGATGCCTTGCACACAGTCAAGGCACCCAGTGCCAGAGGCAGCAAAACAACCCCAAAACATCATTGAACCTCCACCATATTTTACCGTAGGTACTGTGTTTTGTTCTTTGTAGGCCTCATTCCGTTTTCGGTAAACAGTAGAATGATGTGCTTTACCGAAAAGCTCTATCTTGGTCTCATCTGTCCACAAGACGTTTTCCCAGAAGGCTTTTGGCTTACTCAAGTACATTTTGGCAAACTGTAGTCTTGCTTTTTTATGTCTCTGTGTCAGCAGTGGGGTCCTCCTGGGTCTCCTGCCATAGCGTTTCATTTCATTTAAATGTCGACGGATAGTTCGCGCTGACACTGATGCTCCCTGAGCCTGCAGGACAGCTTGAATGTCTTTGGAACATGTTTGGGGCTGCTTATCCACCATCCGGACTATTCTGCGTTGCAATCTTTCATCAATTTTCCTCATCCGTCCACGACCAGGGAGATTAGCTACAGTGCCATGGGTTGCAAACTTCTTGATAATGTTGCGCACTGTGGACAAAGGCAAATCTAGTTCTCTGGAGATGGACTTGTAACCTTGAGATTGTTGATATTTTGCCACAATTTTGGTTCTCAGGTCCTCAGACAGTTCTTGTCTCCTCTTTCTGTTGTCCATGCTTAGTGTGGCACAGACAGACACACAATGCAAAGGTTAAGTGAACGTCTCTCCTTTTTATCTGCTTTCAGGTGTGATTTCTATATTGCCCACACCTGTTACTTGCCCCAGGTGAGTTTACAGGAGCATCACATGCTTGTACATTCTTATTTATCCGCAGTTGTGAAAGGGTGCCAATACTTTTGTCCAGCCCATTTTTGGAGGTTTGTGTGAATTATGTCGAATTTGCTTTCTTTCCTCCCTTTTTTTTGTTTTGTCCCAATACACACAAAGGGAATAAACATGTGTATAGCAAAACATGTGTTAATGCAATACGTTTCGTGAGAAATACATGATTTCCTGGAGAAATATCAAGGGTGCCAACAATTTCGGCCATGACTGTATATCTATATGTCTGTGTGTCTCTCTCTCTCTCTCTCTCTCTCTCTCTCTCTCTCTCTCTCTCTCTCTCTCTCTCTCTCTCTCTCTCTCTCTCTCTCTCTCTCTCTCTCTCTCTCTCTCTCTCTCTCTCTCTCTCTCTCTCTCTCTCTCTCTCTCTCTCTCTCTCTCTCTCTTCTCCCCCCCCCCCCCCCCCATGGGGCTCCACTGTTCTGTGCTGAGTGTACATTTACGGCGCAGTCCCAGTACATTGATCAGGCTGCTGGACAGCTCCTGGTCACCATTTGGTTGCCAGCCAGTGGGGAACAAGCATATCCCTCTACAGTGTGTACATTGTCTCAATTAAGAGCACAAACTGTTCATTTTTGCTGCTTTGTTCCTCTATCAGCATAAACCAATTCTGACAGGTTTTCTGACACCAAGAGGAAAAATGGTGACAAGGGAGAGACCAGATTGACGGCGTCAGCTCTGATCCTTTGAGCTGTGTGGAGAGGGTGTCTCTCTTCCCTCCAATCAGCTCTCAGAGGTCTCCTCACTGAGCTCTGCAGAGTGCAATTTCAGTTCTCTGCCCCTTTTTCTCTGAACTCACAGACAAGCTTTAAAATCAGTACTTTAAACAGATGTAGAGAAGAGCAGACTGCATATAGACAGGTATAACCTATGTAGGAGGATTTGTTTCATCTCTGTACCACCTGAGGCCAGTTACTTCACTAAATATACGTAAGGGTTTACAGCCACTTTAACCCACTTGACGCCTGCCACACACACATATATGAGGCGGGTGGCCTTAATGCCCAGCGGCTGAATATATGTGACCATGTTAAAACTACTTACTCTGCTGAGAGCGCCGCTCTCCCTGCACGCTCACAGCACAGTAGCCGGTGGTGATCGGTAAGTTCCTGATACATACTTGTGATCGGGAGCTTTCCGATCACGTGACGGCTGGGACGGCCAATCACAGCGTTCACATGATCTAAAGGGCCTGGCTGTCGACACCAAAGGGTTGGTGGTACATGCTGGCAAGGAGTAGTATAGTTATTATTGTGAATATTGTATTGTAGAAATCGACTGCACTGAGTAGCACTTTGATGATTGCAAAGTAAAGATCACTGTCAGGGAAAATCAGATTAACAGTGACCCAAAATAGTCTTTTCTATACTATAGTCTTTATTTGTTAATGGATTACTGCACACATAGGTTTTCAGTAGAGTGAGACTTTCAAGTCTATCTCCAGCCAAAAGTGTGGGGTGTTTTTTTTTTTTTTTTGTTTTTTTTTAAGTTTTGAATAGAGTCAGGAAAGAGGAGTCTGTAGGGTTTATATTTGCTGTCTGTGCCTCCATTGGGCTGATTCCCATACTTCCTGTACATACAGGAAGTGCTGGTAGATCTACCCAATGAAGATGCAGGCTACAGCAACGCAATATAAATTCTGGGAGAGTTTTTGTTCAAACCAAAGATTTTGACTGATTACCTGTAGCTCTATATCCCACAACTGAGAATTTTTTTAAAGACTTGGTGAAGGGTTAGAACCCTAGATGGTTTTTGTAGCTGGCAGAATCCCAACTGGAGGGAGGGGGTATTGGTGCTATTCACCCACTCAGTGGTCTGTATGAAATGTAATAGAGAAAAAAAAAAACTAAAATGTTAGTTATCACTGGAACCTGAGTTAGAGGAAATCTTCAGTGGTAACCCCTGTTTGGTGACCACTGTCTAAGAAGAAGGAATTTTAGTCACTTTGGAAAGATTGCCTTTCACTGGTGTCTACAGGCCTAAGAATAAAAATAGAAATCCCCCACCCTCCTTTCCCATTGGGACAACAAAAAAAGATGACAGGTTTTAACTGTTCTCTACTCTATCCAAAACTAAAGTAAAAGAGTAACGTTACAAAGTCATAGCCCGATCATCATATATCTACATGAGCTTGATGGTTAACCATTCCAAAACTCTGTGTTGGCCTCCTTTTTATGGCTCTGCCTCCACTGCTCTGTCAACCGCTTCCTGATGCCGCCTCCCGGTCCTTTAAGAGTTTTTAAAGTGGGCATTCCAATCGTGACCACTGTGATTGCTGTCACGATGGTCACATGATTGGAAAACTCCCGATCGCAAGTATGCATTTGGAGCTTTCCAGTACCAGGCGGTAACTCTGTTGGGAGCACGCAAGGCACGTTCTCTTAGCACAGAAAATGTTTACATAGGGACTCATACGTACAGCTGGCAGGGACAGGTTAAAGTATAACTACAGGCTTCGTTTTGATTAGAGTGGAGAGGAATTAGAAACCCTATCAGTTTTGTATGGTCTGCGGGGTGGATAAAAATCAATGATTTCTTTAAAAAAAAATTTAAAAATCCGATTTTTTTTTTTTTTTTTTTTTTTTTTTTTTTTAATTTAAATCGGATTTTTTTAAATAAAATGCTTTTTGAGGAAAATATATTACCATCCAAAGGTTATTCCATCATGAAATAAAGATTAGTTTGTTAATTATGTAGAATAAGGCTGTATATGTTTAATTTTTTTGGTAAATTCCATGAATCCATTCACAATGTCATGCTCTTCCAGAGGTTTTTGTGAGATTATTGGGCAGTTTCTCTGCCTACAAGATATTATCACAGATGTTTGGTTTACTTTTGCAGTTCTCAAAACTGAATTTGACTCAGCGGAGATCACATGCCTCTTCTTCACAGCAAAAATGTTATAACATGAACAGAGTTAAGAAAGACCTTAATCCTAACTTCTACAAACCTATGAATACAGAATCAACCCCTTCAGTGCTAAGTTTCAAGAAGTTCAGTGAATAGAATAGAAACAATATTTTTCTGATTGTTTGGAGTGGAATAGATCTGCACAAGAAGAAAGTGAAACTAAGTGTGAGGAGGAAGGGGCTGACAGTCTAAGGGCTCGTTCACACTAGGCTGTTTTGCCAACGCTTGCCAAACGCCCCTATAGCGTTTGGCAAGCGTTGGTCCGGTGTTTGCGGAGCGTTTTCAACGCTCCGCAAACGCCGCATGCGCGGTTTAGCGGCGGTTGCTAGGCGTTTGCCGAGCGTTAATAACGCCCGGCAAACGCCTATAATGCATTTGAGTGGTGTTACCGCTCCGCAAACGCCCCGCAACCGCGTCGCAACTGCACCGCAAACGCCGGCCGGGCGTTTGCGGAGCGGCACCATAGACGAGAATAGGAGGCTTCAAAGCCTCCTGACTCGACCAGAGGCGTCCGTTTTGCCGCGACGCAAACGCTCCTGTTAGAACAGCACCATGTGCTGTAATGTGCAGAGTTGGCAGAGGCGTTTGGGAAGCGGTAAAAACGCTTCCCAAACGCCTCTCTGCCGCCTGCACACAAGGCTAGTGTGAACGTAGCCTAAGTTTCTTAAAATATATATATTTTGTTTAGCCAAATTAGTTAACAAAACATGGATGTTTGTTTAAGGAAATCACATATGCTGTAATGTTGTTGTTTCAGTTGAATAAATCTATTTAAATTGTTAAGGTAATGATTATTTTTCTCCTTCCTAAGTACAACAGAAAAGTTGTCCAAATATGAATGATTAACCTATTAAACTGAATTAGTCTTTATGTAGAAAACTAGGATTTAAATCAAGCCTTACTGACTAGTGATTTAAATCAGTTTGATTTAAATCAAATCCACCCTGATTGTCTGTGGCCCCATTAGAGAGATTCACCCTTTATATTTTGTCCTGTTTTACCATTATCATTGAACGTGAAAGTAAAGAAAATCCAAAATTTTGGGCTGCCCCCCCCCCCCCCCCCATACAAGTAATAGAGAGGAAATCTTCCAATTGGGACAATAGTTCTGGTGACCTGAAGGTCCCCAAGGTATTCCCTTTAATATGCAGTGATTTCCTCTCACTTCCTGTTTGACTATGGGACAGGAAGTGAAGGGAATGGGACACCACAAAAAAAAAAAAAATAAATTAACACTGGTGATAACCCTCCCTTGCTGCATCCAAAATGAAAAGAAAAAGTTTGCATATAGTTCTACTTTAAGGCTTTCCACAAGGTTCTGGACTGTCTGGGATTTTGAGGTAATTTGTGAGGTCAGTAAATGATGTTGTATGATAGGGGTCTCCAAACTTTCTAAACAAAGGACCTGTTTACTGTCCTTCAGAATTTAGTGGGGCTAGACTGTGGCCAGTAGGAGTAGGTCAATGGGGGGAACACTGACACACCATTTTTTTATGTCATTGGAAGAAATTGTGCCCCTTCATTGGTGTCATTGGGCCCCATTGTTTATGTCATAGGGAGAAATTGTCCCATCGTTGGTATCATTCATTAGGAGCAATTGTGCCCCTTCATTAGTATCAGTGGGGGAATTATGCCCCATTGTTTGTATCAGTGGATGAAATGGTGTCCCAAGGGCTAGATTAAAGCAAGCAAAGAGCCGCATCTGGAGACCACTGTTGTATGAGAAGACCTGGCTCAGATTGTGTGTTCAGTAGGATGGAAGTCAGGGCTCTGTGTAGGCCACCCGAGTTCTTCACACTTTAATTTGACAGACCGTGTTTTTATGGAGCTGGCTTTGTGTATAGGGGCGCAGTCATCCTGGTACAGACAGGCTGCCCAGACTTACCACAAGGTTGGACATCTCAAATTATTATTATTATACAGTATTTATAAAGCGCCAATGGTTCGCTCAGCGCTGTACATTACATTAGGGGGACAGAACATGTGACGGGAATGGATCTAAAATGGCTTTGTACGCTTATAGCATGAACAATACCCTTCATTGGAAGCGCCTTTCAGACCCAATCATTTGGAGGGGATTATCCACATACTTTTGGCCACATAATATAGGTGTGATGGCCAGGTGTCCACAAATGTGGCATTTTGTAACAATCTGACTTGGGGCAGCTTTTTTTTTTCCTTTTCATTCTTAACCCTTTCATTTTCTTTCCCGTGATTATGAAAATGCATTCATACTGGCTTTTTTTTTTTTTTCATAAAGTAGTGTGCTGTAATTTTTTTTTATGAACCTTTTATTTGAGAGAAAACATTAATTACATTCTTGAAAGGTCACAGCCAGTGTCTTCTCGAACATCTAGGGAGTCAGTGTCTCCAAATTATAGCAATTCTGTGTTCGTGTTGAACTGTATTTGTACAGTAGCAGTAGGTTTCCCTGGTATAATACGTATTGACTGTTATTTCCCTTTTATCCTGTCAGCTTGAATGTTTGACAAATAGGTCTGCCAATTATGTCTCAAGTGTTTTGCTCCATGGGAATCTATTGTATTGCAGCAGAATATACTGAATTTAAATGTGCATTTGATCCACATTTCAAGTGATTCAGTCATGTTTTTGCAGGCATGCAAGTATGAGTCTGATGGAGCATATCAGGCTACAGAAACAATTATTGTAAGCTTAAAGTCCATCTATAGTCAAAATAAAAAAAAAAACAGCTCACCCTGCTTTTTTAATGGATGCAGCAGATTTGAATGACTTGCCTGTTCTAGAGAGGCTGTAAACCTTACTCTTTGTACCTTTTGATGTCATAAGAGGGGTTCCAGTGCTCTTCTGGCCGCTCAGCTAAGAGGAGGGATGGAAGATGGCACCTTTCATAACATCTCCCTAAGGCTGTGTGAACAGCAGTAGACTTGATGCCTAGAGAGGAGATACTGACTACCATCAAGGAGAAGAGTTTGCTGTAGTGACAACACAAGATCTTTCCGCCTGTGTATATATGGCAGAGCAGTGCTGAATAGGTTGAGCACTACAGTGATTTCATTTTGAAAAATTACTATAGTTGAACTTTTAAAAGTTTGTTTTTTGGGGGGGATTGTTGCTTCCCTTTCACACAAGCAATTTGATTGGGTCCACCTGTGCATTTTTCAGGTGGACCCAATCGGACCTTCCATTCTCCTTTTTTATGGAGTGGTGGGTGTAAATGGACTTTTAAATGTCCATTTTATGACACCCACCTACTTCCAATCTGATTCACCAAAACAAACCGGAGGCGGATCCATTCCCCTCCACCTGGGAGGATCAGGACGGAGGGCAGTTGGGTGTAAATGATCAGCTGGTCTGTTTACATCAGACTACCCATAGAGCAGAGCAGGCTGTGTCCATGTCCACTCTGCCTAAGTGGAATGGACACAGACCTGTCATCTCCCTATGTGAAAGGGTAAACCAGTTGGTGCTTTTTACCTTGTAGGGTGCCTGTTCTAATCCTTAAATTGTCAGTGACCCAGGATCCACAGAGCACACTCTGTAAGGCAAATATCCAATGCTACTTATGTTGTCACACTCTGGCCCACTGCGCCTTCCTACTTGCCAGTGAGTCTGCCTACCAAAGGTGGGTTGGAAACAGACTCGCTGCTATTAGGAAGTTGGAGGTTGGCAGATGGGTCCTGTTTAACCGGTTGCCGCCCGGCCGCCATCTGGCTATAGGCTGGGCGGCAACTGGTTAAACAGCTCGTCCCTCCAGGTGGATGCCATATGGCATCCTTTCAGGCATGTGCAGTGTGCCTCCCCGCAGGGCCGCTCTGTGGCGCAATCTGTCACCGGCCATGTACCTCAGAAACGGCCGATGACAGATCTGTGTACCGGCCCCGTTGCCAGTACCATGTGACCTGCTGTGACCAATCACAGCAGGTCACATGACAGTTGTATACAATAGATGGCTTCCTTTCATGCCATCCATTGTATACAAGTGTATCTAGCTGTGAATGGTCACAGCAATCACATGCACAAGCTGGGCCAATCACAGCCCATCTGTGTCATGTGATTAGCCGTGGCCAAATCACAGCTAAGCACAAAAAAAAAAACCCTGAATGAATCTGTCATTCAGGTAAATGCTTGCTTCTAGCAAAGTAATTCTTTGCCATAAGCATATTGTGTAAAAAAAAAAAAAAAAAATGATCACTTCCCCAAAGTAGTACTATGGTAACATTATACTACTTTGGTCATACTGAAATATGAAAAAAAATCTTGAGGGAAAAAAAGTAATAAAAAATGTAAAACTAATAAATTAAAAAAATTATTTTTTTTTTCCTCGTACTGTCACCAGTCAGTTTCCCTGATCATTGCCATGCCAGTTAAATGATGATGCTGTACTGCACTGGTGACAGTATGTAAGAAAAAAATGGTGAAAATTATTTAATTTTTTTATTTATTTAATTTTTCAAAAAACTCGCCATGCCTATTATGAAATATGTCGGACTGTCTACTTTGCAAAAAGTGGTCATTTGAGGGATATCTGCACTGTTCTGACATTCTTGGACCTCAAGAAATTAGATTGGCCGTCAGTACTTCAGGATTGATCAATATTCAGATCTATACCATAGTTTGGTGAAAATAACCCAAATTAGGATGTATGATTTAGTCTGTAGTTAAGTTATAGGGTTCACAAAGACATGTAGCAGAATACATCTTGGCCTAAATTTATGAAGAACAATTATTTATTTGCACATTTTTATAACCGAAACAAAGAAAAACGTGGGGGTTTTTTTTCAATATTTTTGGTCTTTTTTTTGTTAATTTAGTAAAAAAATAAAAACCCCAGTGGTGATTAAAAACACCAAAAGAAAGCTCTAGTTGTGTGAAGAAAATGATAAAATTTTAGTTTGGGTACAATGTTGTATGACCGCGCAATTGTCATTCAGAGGGTGAGCGCTGAAAAATGTCCTGGGCAGGAAGGGGGTAAAAGTGCCCGGTATGGAAGAGGTTAATGGACCTGGGGCTACTTTAGAAGATTTAAACCTCAGGTGTACTTTGGTGTATGTATTCAGACATTAGAGTTAAGTAAATTTTAAGTGAGCTTTTGGCTTAAGGTAAGCAGCAGAATTTTACCTCTTCCAGATAATTATTAATACAAGCTTGCTCTTCATTAGCAGCTTTTAGAGAATATTAAAAACTATGTGGTTTGTTTCTTCTCTAACAATGTTGCTTTATTTTATTCTAGATCTTTCTAGTCAAAGGATAAAAACACATTTCCACCATGGAGCGTTTAGAAGAACAATTTTCAGATCTTCAGGTAGCAAAACGGTCGGCTATGAAAGACAACATGACTTACATACTTGACATTGGCATGTCAAGTGCAGTGGAGGCACCAAACAATCAGACAGTTGCAATCTTGTGTTCTGACAAATCAATTAAATTATATAACAAGGAAACCATGACCTGCCTTCAAGAATATAATGCACACCCTTGTTTGCTGAGTGGTGTTCGTTTTTCCCACTCAAACAGCAACCTGCTGTTTTCTGCATGCAGTGATGCCACTGTAAAACTTTGGGATGTTAGAGTTTCTGGTGCAGAAGCTGTGCAGATATTTAATGGCTACCCGTGCAATGTTTTCATCAGCTTTGATATTAGCTGCAATGACCTTGTTTTGTGTGCCGGCACTGAAAAAGTAGACGACGACTCTTTTCTGGTCTTCTGGGATGCAAGATATAATTCTGAAAGCGATTCTAGTCAACCTCTTGGAGTCTATTCAGAGTCACATAATGATGATATCACTCAAGTGCGCTTTCATCCAACCAATCCAGGCCTGATGGCAACGGGTTCCACTGATGGCCTTGTTAACGTGTTTGATATTGCAGAGGATAATGAAGATGATGCCTTGCGTTCCACTTGCAATTCTGATTCTTCAGTAAGTGGTCTTGGTTGGGCAGGCAAAGATTACAACCAGATTTATTGCTTGACACATGATGAAGGATTCTGTTGGTGGGATCTTGCCCAAGTGGACACCGATGAACCCATCACACTTTGTAAAGTTGAGGATATGAGGGAAAAAGTCACCAGCTGTTCCATTGACTATCTGATTGGTGGGCTCTATCATGACAAAACGGATTCAATGTTTCTTGTGGCTGGGTCTCACACTGGTAATATCAATCTGTTAAGCTGCGACTCTGATCAGCTGACGTGTTTAAAAAGCTTACAGGGAGGACATACTGCCACTGTACGGTCATTTTACTGGTGTGTGGACAACAATTCTCTGCTAACTGGTGGCGAGGATGCACAGTTGCTGTTGTGGAAACTGAAAGCCAAGGACTTGTCCCCAGGAAAGAGAACCTCCATGAAAATAACTTCCTCTGTACAGCAGAGGGTTCGCGTGCACAACTCCAAATCGTATTCCACAAAGCAAAAGAAGACCAACCATGTATAAATAAATCCTATCTGATATGTGAAGCACAAATCAATTTTGTAACTATATCAAATGTTCTTTTGTATATGGAAGTTACATCTGATACCAGCCATGATCTTGGTATACCACTTGCTGACAGGCTGTGTGTATACATAGGTATGGCGATCGGCAAGTAGCAAGGGGTTGAAGCTTATGCCATATTGGAATTGCATGGGTAGATGCATACATGTCCCAAGTCATTAACTCGCTAGGTAATAAAGCAAGGTTTAGGATGACCATTTTGGAGTGTGTGCCTTTTAAAAGCAAGCTAGCAATGACAACTCCTATATGCCTCCTCTTTGCTTCTGCCACTATTGCTTAGTGATGTTCACATTGCAGTAGCTACAATACGAGTGCAAAGAGGGGCCAGAAGCAAAGGTGTGGCTTTTGAACCTTCCCTGATGATCCCATTTAAAGTAATTACCAGTTGACCAAGAAGATTTCCAACATAGTGCCTTCTTTAACCTTCAGCCAGGATAAAAATGATAGAAACTCTGCTACAGCACGTGATTACTAGGGGTCCCATGAGTACATTTGGTTGAAATACACAAAATCTTCTGCAGGAAAGTTGGTGTAACCACACCCTCAATGATTCCGTGCCACCCTTTTACATTGCTCGTCTTTTCACTCTTGGTGATGATTGAGCACTGCTTGGTTGGGGATATTGACCAAGTAATTGGTATATTATATTTCTATGTCGAGGAGGAGATCCTAGGCAAATGTAAGAGCCAAAAAAATTACTCCTAAATGCCAAGATCAGTACAGACAATTCAGTTTTGTGTAGATTTAGTGATTTAAAGCAATTGCTGTTTCGATTTTATTTCTTGAAGACATAATCTACTCTCTTTTGTAGTGCTTACTAAGATGCTGTAGTCATAGCTAGATTATAGAGATATGAAAAAAAAGGGAAAAATGTGTGCCCTACAATGTTTTAACTATAAGGCTAGGTTCACACCTATGCAGGTTGCGTTTGAGCAGTTTTACGTTGTGTTTTGCGTTTTTGATGCTTTTTTCTTTTTTTTCTTGTTGCTAGGCAGATTTAAAACACATGCATCAAAAATGCAATGCATGCTTTTCAGCATTTTCATTGAAGTCTATAGAAACAGAAATGCAGCTTTTTGTGTTTAAAAAAAAAAAAAAAAAAAGTCAGTGACCCTTTCCAAGAAGTGCACCAGGTGAAATTGCATGGGTGTGAACATGTCCCATAGGAAATCATGTTAAATGGACTGTACTGTGTTCCTGCAAAATGCTTAAGTGTGAACCTAGCATTAGGATGTCTGTGCCATTTGGACTATAGGTTTGTTGAAGAGATGAAATACATATTGAATACAACTTCACTAAAATCAACATTTCTTTATCTTTCATGTGGAAAAGTTTAGAATGAATCCCTGTCTGGAATTCATGTGGAATTGAGGAGAAATCTCACTGAGTAAACGGGCATTGACAAAAGCCA